>NC_053165.1:97134372-97324372 GCF_016835505.1 Polypterus senegalus | reverse complement strand
ATCGGTGACATTACCGACGGTGTTGGGTTCAAGGTCTCCCGAACAGCGGATGGGAGCATGGAGCTGAACCCACATTGTCACAGAATGTAATTTTAATATTTCATTGCCAAGTTGCCCCCAGCTTGACCGAGGCAGCGCAATTCTGTAAGTCAGGAATTATGATGCAGTTAGATCCATCTTCATCCGAGTTTGTGGATAAAAGAAAAAAAAAAAACATTGTGTGTGTGTGTGGTTAGCAATTCCTCAAAACCTCTCAGCTATTAAACTTAGGAATCTCATTGTAGACTTCAATTACTGTTTTGGATTTAGATGAATGACAGGACAGACTCTTGGTTACTAAATCTCTGGCTAGTTTTTCTGACTTTTCCTCTCCACGTCACTACCATTCATTCTGTTTATGTTTCCTTCTGTGAGGCGTAATACACATGTGACTGACAAGTAAATGAAAATAAAAATTAGTTCATGCTCTTCTTATTACATGCTTCATTCACATTCTTTCCCGATGTGTTGTCATCAATTTATAAAATAAGCAATTAAACTTTGTTTAAACATTTAATATCAATTCCTAGCCTTCTTCATTTCAAAGGTATCTGTCACCGACGGAACATTAGCAGCCCCTAACAGAGACATTTTACATAATACTACAGGATTTATTTAACGTGTTGCCTTTTATAAATCAGTTATTAGAATTTTGAGTGGGGTAGGGGGATGAGGTGTATTTTTTTTACCCTTTACACCTTACTCTTCTTCTTCATTATCTTTGCCTTTTAATTAGGCTCTTAATTTTCACTGAGTTTCACACTTTATATTATGAAATAATTCCAATGTATGTTTTACTTAACATTTTTCATTTGTTAAAAAAAGACTTAGGACTCAGATAAAAAGATATATGAAAATAAATTACATTGAAAGATGAAGGCAGAGGAAATATATACTGTATGCACAATATGTACTGTATGTTAAAATAATTTTGAATTTTTTAGGCCTTTGGGCCCTGTTAGACCACAGAATCTGAAGATGTGCGATCCCTTTTGCATTTAGATGAATTACTATCCCCTGAATGAAAAAGTGTGCTAGTTTTCCCTGACAGACTTTCAAAAAGAAAATGTGCGTTTCCAATTTTAAGTGAAGTCTGAAAATGACCAGATATACTTTATGCACGCTGTTACAGTGGGTGGTACTGTATATAAATGGAGTAACCCTGAATTTTACATGTATTTTCCATTTCCATGCTGTCAATGGTCCATCTGTGCTTTTATACAAGGTGATAAAAAATTCTAAAGCAGAAGTAAAAATATGAATGATGACCCAATCCAAGGGCAGGGTCGCAGCTTAAAAGGAGATTTTCAGTTTCACACAGGAGCAAATTTATTATTATTCATTTGAAGGAAATGCATGAACCGTCAATATCTAATCTGGCAGCATGAGGAGTTACCAATTAGCAGACTAGGTAGAGAACAGCAATCTAGCGCACACTTTGTAAATAAGTCATAAGAAATTGAACCTCTTTACCCATGAACAAAGACAGCTACAGTATGTGTGGACCTATTTCTAGTCTTCAATGTTAGGAATGGTTTTGATAAATTTAATATATCGATTAAAACAGCTGGAAATTAAGGAGAAGTGTGTCCAGGATGAAAGTTTGTGGAAATCTGTCAATTCTGAATAATGCAGCTGATGCTGAAAACTTGACAATGTGAACATCTTGGCACTAAGATAATCAGATGAACATGATATGAACTGAATAGTTTGCACACACGGTCGGCAGTACATTTCACAATTAATTTGGGTTGCATCTAGCTAAGGGAAATGATATGGTGTCATGGCATTTTTTTTAAATGGATAGAGTTGTTTGCATTTATTTCATTATTGTATTCCCTTTTTGGGGTTCATTTTTATGCTTCTTTTTTTTTTTTTATAAAGTTGTATTGATTTTTTAATTGTAGTTTAGTTTGTGTGCTCCCTGCCTTTTCTTATGTTGCACCCCATGGGTGGTCCTCCCAATGCTCCAGTGATGAGCCTGCCACTTTAGGCTGGCCTGTTTAAAGGTTTTGCAGGCCCCCAACTAACTGCTGGCAGACTGAATGATTCCCTTAGTCTTTGACACTTCTTTTCTCTCTTGGTCATTAAGCATTTTGGGCTTTTTGTATTAGTTCTTCTTTTTGTCCTTAGTAGTATTTTTGACCCTTTATTTATACTTGCATGTTGCTATTTGGATGTTTATTTAGATTCATTTAACTTTCATTATTATCATATACTGCTTGATCTTTTCTTTATTTCTTTATTTTTGGACCTTTACATTGCTTAGTCTTTCATTTTTATTGATTCCCTGGTAATTTGAGCTTGGCATTTCTTGGCTTTTTTAATTGTATATTTGCCTTTTGACCATGTTTTGAATTGATGTTAAGAGATTAAGGTGCACTGTAAGAAAATTAATTAATCAGATAATTCTTATTATTTTTGTAGCTCACTGTCTCCTTTTCTCTAATATGCCTCAAATCACAACACATAGGCATTTGCTGCCTAATCATAATCGGGATACATCAGTTGGAGAAGCATTGGCTGAGAGCATTTAGACAGACAAGATTATGATCAGAAGGACATCTTGACTTGAATTTCTCTGCTTTTTGGGCTGTACCATATATACTCACATATAAATCGGGTCTTGATACCCCAAACAAAATTGATCATAAAATCAGACCCCAACTTATCCACCTGTTCAAAAATGTGACACACTTTTTTTTACATCTTCTTACCTCCTCCTATCTCACATCAGTTTCTCAGACGCATCAAATTTTGTTGCAGCAGCCAGTTACCAATTTCTTTCACTACTTCAATGACATTTAATTTAAAACCAGCTTCATATTTTCTTCTGATTGAACGCTCCATCGTAGATAAGGGATGCTGTTACGATAAAGGTGTGAGGGTGGGAAATACAAAAAACACAAATCAGTGCAAACGTTGCTTCGGAGTAGTTTGCCCAGAGGGGACTGGGCGGTCTCATGGTCTGGAATCCCTACAGATTTTATTTTTTCTCCAGCCGTCTGGAGTTTTTGTTTTTTCTATCCCCCCTGGCCATTGAACCTTACTCTTATTCGATGTTAATTAATGTTGATTTATTTTGTTTTCTTATTGTGTCTTTCATTTTTCTATTCTTTAATATGTAAAGCACTTTGAGCTACTGTTTGTATGAAAATGTGCTATATAAATAAATGTTGTTGTTGTTGTTGTAGTTTGGGTATTACCTTGTGTTCATGTAGGCACAATAGAGATCGAGAGAGAGGGGCGTTAGGAGCACGTGCTAATACAGCGCATTGCCGCACCCACATAGAAAGAAAAGGCAGTGTGCTCCATGGTTACTCTCTCAGGTGCACATTAGCATATCATAATCTCTTGGACCAATAGCGTGAGTTTTCCGCATTCGACTTATACAACCGACATTATAAAATACCAGAAATTATACGGTAAAATCAAGTCCTGAATTATCCGCGGAAGAACTTATCCACGAGAGTATACGGTATATCAAAGAAAACTGTTGTGGAAAGCTAAGGCTTACATTTTGTGTCTATGCTTAGTACCCAGGAATGTGTACGTGTCATGAACTGGAGTCGAATCCTCAGCAAAAATTGTCTGAGGCCTCTAAAACTTTCACAAACCAGGGCAGGCTTCATATGCCTGCCTTAGACCTCGTCCCAAAATGGTTTGATTCCGAACTCAACAGGCCTGCTTTGGCCTACATAGGACTAACTCGATTAAAGCTTCAAAATTACATTAAATGTCTCAAAAGTATCCAAATGCTTTCAAGAGAAGGAGAAGCCATTAGACATTAACTGGGAGATACAGACCACAAAAAGGATCTTTATAAAAATGAAAGTATTGAAATCCATAGAAAAAGGGGTGTGAGACCTCCAAAACCTTCACAAGTCAGACCAGGTTTCCTATGACTACCCTGGAGTGGGTCTCAGACCAAATGAATTTGACTCCTAATTCCAAAAGATTGCTTCGGCCTACACAGGACTAAAGGGATTAAAGCTTCAAAATTAGATTAAGCAAAATAACCAAATTCCTACCAAGAGAAGGAGAAATTATAAAACCTTGGCTTGGAGAGATAGACTACAAAAAGGATATTTATAAAAATGAAGGTATTTATTTAGCAAAATGAAAAATAACAAAAGCTTAATAAAGAACAAAAAACAGTTGCCTTAAAAGCAATCCATAGTTTGCAAGTCCCAATACGAGATCCAGTTATCATAAACCAAAAACAAAGCAGTTTAATTAATCAAACCGCTAGCAAAATCCAATATTACAGAACAATACTCCCATCTTCGACAGACTTTCATGTGCCATGTATAAGCTCTGCTTCTGTTTTGTCTTAAATAGCCAGAGGGAATGCTTAGGCAAGGTTATATCAGGGTGGTCCTGCTTCTAGGGGTACCACTCACAGAATACAAGGGACATAAGAGAACATAGATATACACACAGAAACAGGGTATAAATGGGACACTATAAACACAAAGTTAATAAACATGAAAAATACATTAGACAAAAGAAACATGAAAAGAAACAAAAATAGGGATAAGGGAACACAAACAGGCAGACACACAACAGGAACCACTATAAGAAAGGAATTTATATATAACATCTTTGGGAACACAGAATGCTGGGCCAGGGCATGAAGAATACATCTGTTTTATACAAGATAGATTTTTTTCTTTAATATGTGGAGACTCAAGAATAATGACTCTGGGTGAAGGTGATATATTTATTTGTAGTTTTATACATTGGACTTTGTTTTTTTTTTATATTTATGTTCTCTTTATTTTCACTACTTTGTGTTTTTGGCATTCCAAGTACCACATATTAAATACATCATCTGCTGGAACTACTCAGAACAACAGAGTTTGCTATTGTTTGATATTGTGAAAGTAAGTGAAGAGGCAGCACGACCAACAACCAATTGCTTCGCACGGATTTGTGTTCAGGAAGACAACCTTTTAGCTGGTGCCTGAGCAGTGCTATCTTGTAGTGAGATATGTCACAGTTGATAGGATGCACCAAATCAAAACAAAAGTTTTTTTGTTGTTGTTCTTTTGTTCTTGTGAAACAGCAGCACCAAAAAAATTATATTAACTTTAGACAGAAAGCCTTTGGATTTCCGAACACAATAAAGACCTAATGCCCATGGCCCGTTTGACCCTTTGGTGGCTGAAGTGTATAAAATAAAAGGAGATCCCGAAGTGGCTTCATACGATTTGTGTGCATCCAGTGCTAGTCATGCAGTCTTCCGGCACCATGCAACTACTAATGAGCAATAAAGTGAATAATTTCTTCATTGTTGGTATAGCATGGTTAGAGCCCACTAGCCCTGAACATCTTTGCAGTTGCTGCTTGCTCAGAGTCATGCCCAGTAGAGCAAGAGTCGCTACAACGTTGTTGCAACTCATTCCCATATTGAAAAAAAAGGCCTTCCCACAGTGTCTTTATCTGTTAGGCTGTCCATATACAACAACAAGTGCAGCAGGAGTATGCAGAGCACAGGTGGACGCATTAACTAAATTGTAAGAAAACGTTAAATAAAACGTGCACAAATTCCACAAATCGAGGAAATGTTTTAAGTAAAACATGTACATAAATTGTAAATTGTTCCCATGATATATTGTTTTTTCTCTACCTATATCCTCTCTGTGGCTCCCTAGTGAACAGACTACAAAAAAAAAAAAATCAGGCCAGGGGGCATGCGTAGAATTCGCACTATAACATGGCGTAAGCACAAAAGCCGAAATATGCTTATGCACAGAAAAATCCAGATGCAGGAATCTGTGCGTACTCCAACTTCCATGTTCTTCCGCTACATAAATCCCGGTCAGCGTGAAAGTAACGCTCGTGCACGTGCTTTATGTAACGCCTCAACTCCTCCCAGAATTACACCTCTTTGAATATGCAAATCAATATAAATCGCCCTTAAGCTCAGCCTTCTGTGAAATGACAATGGGAAAAGCATGGGGGAAAATATAAGAATTTCAGCGAATACCAAGTGGAGGCAAAGGAAAAACATACTATTTGTTTAATTAAACCATGGTATAATCAACAAAAGGAAGTTGATCAAGTGACATAGTGTGTTAGAGAAACTTGAAAGCTCACGTGCCGGAAATAAAAAAGAAGTCACATATCAAAGTCGCCGTGAAAAGGCGAGTTGTAGCCCACTGTCTGAGTGTCATATGAAAGCTTATTAGGGTACAGAGAAAAAAAGGCACACAGTAGGGGAAAAAGCACGAAATGTCAACTTCAATCTCGAAATTTCCACTTTAATCATGTAGTTTATTTTGTCATTAAAGTAGAACATTAAACGATTTTCAACCACTTTCTCAAATCACATCGTAATTAAAGTAGCACGTTAAATGCTTTGTTTTGTATGTGATCTTCTATGTGCTCTATGTGTGTGAATCACTACTTGCTTCTTAAACCGGCTCTCTTCCTCCAACTGGACACAGAATCCATTACATTCGTTATATTACAGCTCTCTGAATAACTAAAACACTGAGATGTATACGTGATATCATTTTCATGATGATAGGAGTTAAAGCACGTTATTAAACATGGGTTTCATGGCGCAGTGATTGTGCGCGATCTTCGATAAAATAATTTATTGCAGCAGTACTCAGGGGCGGCTCTAGGCTTGTGGTGGCCCTGAGCAGAGAAAGAATCGATGGCCCCTTCGCCCGCCAATGTCAATATGGTATCTTATGCACAGCGGATGGCCATGTCCATTGTGGACACTGCATAGCCACCTTGTGCTCATGACACAAGCGTTTAACTTTTGTCGAAATTTGCCACTGCGTTTTTAGCCGTGTCATTATTTTCTCTTTCTGTTTTACAGTATATTCAATTTATATTGGCGTAGCCGTCCCTGCAGTCCTTGCTTTTATTTCTCCAAGTAACTGATCGCCACACAATCAGCTCTGTAATAGATGTTAAGCCATCTGTAAGCTTAGAGCGCCGATTCTTCAAAACGTTTAAGCAACATTGAAATATCTTTGTAGTACATGTTTAATTATTCTATCCTTCACGCCAGTCCCAGTGAAGAATATAGATTATTCAAATGAAGTTAAAGTTTTATCTGTATAATATGATCAACATATTTTGCTGCATTTCATCTTAAAAATAATATCGTCATCATATGTAAATACGTGCTTTATAAAGTGCCGCAGGTTGTGTAATATTATAACTGTAGTGCAAGTTTACAGTGAGGTGATAATACTTTTAAGTCAAACAGTTCTACAAGAAGAAATTAATTGAGTGCGTTTAAAGTTCTTGGGATGAAACTGTTTCTGAACCGCGAGGTCTGTACAGAAAAGGCTTTGAAACGTTTTGCCATGGCTGAGGTAGCATGTGCTTCAAGCTGTATACCGATAATTATCTTTCCGATCAGCTGCTGCTGTGATTCACACTCCGTTACAGTGATATAAATACTCCGAGTGGTGCAGTGAGAGTAATATGGAAAAAGATGATCTGCTGTGGCAACTCCTAACAGGAGCAGCTGAAAGAAGAAGAAGAAGAAGGTGCTGTGAGAGTAACAACGCTAAAGCAGTTATGGTATTTGGAATACTATGGCTATTCCCTGGACCATTATATCGTTACAAGTTAATTACAATCAGATGCATTACACTAATAAACAATATGCGGTTAGTTTCAGTGTATTTATAAACCCATGTCAGGAAAATAAGCAGTAACCACACAGGAACAGTACCATTGCTTTGACGCTGGGTGCCACCAGTCTGCAAAACCGAGTGGAGAACTTGTGTATGACAAGGTATGAGTTACCGTGGAAAAATGTGTGGCTTTACACCAAGTGTAGGTTTTATACATCGCGATTTGAACGTTGGAAAGTTTTTATGCAACACTTCTGTGTGTACGCACCGTTTATACATGAGGCCCCAGGACCTCACCGGTTTTGCCCTTGAAACAGGCCTCATGCCAAGCAACCTGGCCCCAAACTCAAAAACACAGGCGCAAAATAGGACTCAAAAATGCCATTTTAGGGAGAAGATAACTGGAAATTTCTGGCTTGAAAAGACAAAAATAAAACATTGATTTTAAAATTCAAAGAATTTATTAAACAAAAGAAAAACAAAAATAAGTAAAACAAACATTTTCCTAAAAAGTCAACCACAGGTTAACAAGTCCAAACTGAAATCGAGTAAACAACAACCAAAAAACAATAAAATCCAAGAAAAGTACTACAGTAATCTAAACACCACAACACTAACAGACGTACCCTTTCATCTGAATATAACGGCACAGGGTGGTCCATCATCAGTGACATCATAATGACCCCAATCTCTTGAGGTTCCACCAATAAAAGACATGGAAAATAACAATAAAATACAAATATTCTATACAGTACATCAACAGTAAATAACAATCAATAAATTTTAACAAAAATGACATAATAACAAAACCAAATAAAAAATAATAAATTAAAAACACCACAAAAGGAAATTAAAAGGGACACATATTTAAGCCAGGGAACAGACCCAGACTAAATCTTAACAGTAGTCAATGTTAAATAAACTGCTAGACAGAAATATTTATATGTATTCAGCTGAAGGCACAAACTGAACAGAGGGTCAAGAACAATCATAGGTCAAAAACAGGAATTCTGAAAAAAGGACGAGGCATCTTAACATGGGAAACTAGGATCACCTCAAAACTCTTTTCCATGCAGTGGCCCGGGTGGTCCTGAAGAAGTTGTGATTCTTCTAGCCTATTCCTGTGCACTCATCCAGCACATTGACCAAGGTGTGACAGCAATCTTCAAAGGATACTATTTATGCACAAAAATCTAAATCTACCAACTCGACCTTTTGGAAATCATACAGTTATTACTGTTGCATGGTAAACATGCAAAGGTATGGCAAAAGGTTTCACAAAATTGTGTTTATGTTTGGAAAACGATGTTTCCACAATTTGGGGATGACTTTAAAGGTTTTTAAAAAGGACAATGATTATGAAGAAGTAACTTTGCTCAACAATTGTAATTACCAGTTGATACAAATGATGTTGAAAAATGTATTAAATGACACAGACATTAATAAACAAAAAATTTAATGAAGTTAAAGTAGCAAGGGTGGCTGCAAACACTTAAGCAAAGTGTTGAAAGAATCAGAATCGCAGCTGAAACCTTTCATGACAAAATAAATGCCATTCACATTCCTTTAGACTGAATCAATAATTTCACAATTAGAGAAATTGGATCCCATGGCCATGGAAGCTCTTAAAAGTTCAAAGTGACTTAGATGAGTTGTTAGCCTGTTATAGAGATACTTTTGATAATAATTAAAAAAAAAATTTAAATTGGGTTCATTAGTAAGACTGGATGCCAAATACTACAGCCCACCACTTCACATAATTCTATAGCTGTTAACAAAAACAATGTTGAATGTAATGAGTGAGGAAAATGGCTCAGTTTCAATGCACATAAAGTTTTAGTCATGTAAGGGTTTCTACAATGGAGTTATTACATAACTCATGGTGCATCTGCATATAAACACATAGAATAGTAAACAAAAGTACAAAACATAAATTTAAGCTGCTGAATGGCATTTCCTCTGTTTAATTATTGTCTATAGACAATGTCCATGTGTCACAAACAGTTTGAAGCTGTTGTCTGGCTGGGCACTAATAGGTACAAATCTAAACGAAGCAGCTCACAATTTTGACTTTTCAAATACATTTGGTGGCAGAAACTTATAGAAGCCAAAGATGTAAATCAGAGACATTCAATTAGTTTTAATTGGGACCCGGGTTATTATAACAATGCCAGATGAGAGTCCACATTCAAAAACATAACTTGTCTTTTCATGTAATTTCAATGGGAGTAAATCATTAGAAGTCACACAAGTAGATCCGAGTTCTAAAACAATTTTGTATTTATGGACTCACATTCAATTTACACTGTAAAGTGAACTTCTCAAACAAGGAACAAGCAAAGAATTAAACCTCACCTTTTGTAATGCTGTTGGAAAGGTGTGCTTTTACAGTATGCTAAATACGACTCATAATATTTAATTTCCCTATTTTATTTTGGTCTGTTTTTATTTTAAAATTATGTAGATGATGACTCTTACCTTGGGCGCTCACAGCTCATGTGGTAAATGTTCTGTAACTCAAATGGCATGCATGTACAAATAATTTCATTAGATCATTAATATTCATGAGGTGGTTTTCTAAGGGTGTCAGATCTTGGATGTGGATAAAATTCTGGGGTGTATGCACAATATACACAAACAGGAATTCTGGGAAACTAAGTATAAATAGTTAAAGAATGTCATTGCTTATTGGAATGTATATGTTTAAGCTTAGATAAAGTAACCAGCGTGGGTATGCTTGCAAGAATATGTGAAATGGAGCCTTGGGACTTTAAGATTAACATGTTTTGTGTCTAGCCAAAATTAACTTAATTAACAATCAACCAGACAATGGGAGGTTATCGGTTGTCCCAAACTTTGATTGATGTAATATCTTACATCAGGCAGTGTTTTATTGTGAAAAGGGGAAGTCAGCAAGACACTATAAATTCGAAGGTGTTTATAAAGATACCACCAGAGAGATATCGTTATTACCAGGTTGGAGAGAGAGAGAGAGAGAAAGAAACAGCTGTCAAAGAGAAGTCAACTTGGTCAGACTTTGCCACCTACAGACTGCCCCTTTGCTACCAAGCATCACACCTGGTTTAAGAAAACAAAGAGATATTCCTGCTTTGTACTTGAGCTCATCTCTGCTGAGTGATTGCAGAATAGGTAGGTTTTGCAGGGCAGATATGTGAATCAAGGCTGAGTTTTGGCATTTCCAGTATTAAAACTTGAAGTGCCTTTCCTGGATACTTTTATTACACAGCAAAACACATTTATTTATTTATTTTATTAATTTTATTGAAATCACACTACATTCCATACAAATAAATCAATTTTTACAAAAATAGGATCGAAAACAAATCAACCCCCAATTTATTTTACATATTTGTCAAACACATATCTGTCACTGAATTAAAAAAAAATATAAAAGCATAGCACTCTGTAAAGGCAAGTAATTTCCATTTTTAAATGGCATCACATACCCTTATATATATTTCACTCTTTTACCTGACAATCCCATATCATGTTTGCATCTTCTGCATTTGTTTCCTAATGTGAACAATTACAATATTTAACCTCCTTAGCGTTCTCAAAAAAACGTAAAAAGCAGTGCATTTTTTGGCTTAAAAATTACATTTTTATTAAATCTCATCTTTCTACTGTAAAATGAGCAAAACACTAAATGTACAAAGTCAGAAGTATAGAAAGTATAATAATGATACAAATAATAATAATAATATGAACAGCACACTGCACATTCGCCAGTCACATGAGTGAAACTTTTGGATTCCCAGAATCACTTTCGGTTTCACTGACCGCTTTAATGTCACTGCCGGAAAATAGATACATTTTGTCATCACTGGTGAAGAGAGGTGTTTCTTATGAGATACCATTATGAGGCTAGAAGAAGATGCGTCTGCACCATTGCCCATGTAATACTCATGTCTGACGCTTCCACAAGACATGCCTGTACTGTTGCTTGAGTAATGCTTGGCACTAACGCTGTTGGCACTTTTACAGCCCAAGTTATCCTTGGGTCTTACGCGAGATGCATCGATAACGTTCCCTGAGTGACACAAATGTTTTTAGCACTGTTTTTACAACCCAAGTGATCCTCGGGTCTAACACTAAGGAGGTTAACATTACTAGTGCAGTCAGGCAGTGTTCAGATATTGGCTAGTGATGAATGCGCAAATATTTGTCTTATTGGAATTTGTAAACGAAAATACCAACTTGTACGTATATGTTGAGACGAACATTGTAAAGATTTACAGTGAAAGCCTCATTGAATAAGGGAATTTCTCCTGGCTGATTTCTTTGCTGCAGAATTTTCCAGACCCAGCCAACCACAAAGACTGTTGCAGGTCACCTGATAACTGAATTTCAGTAAGCTCCACTTGTAAGAACACCTCATATTACTTGTGTCTGTTTTCAACACAAATTGTCATTCAGCACCCACTGTGAAAGGGTCTTTATTTCATCACTTCTGTTGTGATGCAGCAATTAATAAAACAAGAGGAAAAATAGTTTTTCAGTTTCTGTAAAAAGCCTAATATTAGTTGACCTGTGAAGTATCAGCCAAACAGCGCTGTATACGTAAGTGAGGCATTTTGCCAGCAAATAAATCGGCAGAAACAAGGTTTAGCTTTGTTTAAAATATGTGGAGATTTTCAACTAGGGTGTGCAAATATTTTATCTCTACCCTACATTTCCATGTTAAGTCGATTCTAGTAATAGAAAATATTGCCCAAAAAATAAACTATAGTGGTAAACTTATGGTTCTGCCTTAGAGACATAGAAGTGTCTGATTTTAGCTGGTTACAATTACTGAGAAAGGTCACTGTTTCATTCCTAAGTCTGTAAAATCAGATTTCCTTTGCTAAGCCACCTAATATCATTATGGACAAGGAAACCATTCTTATACTCTAATGAAATGTCAATCGATAACGGCTGAAAAAGAAGGTGTTGTAAACTTGAAGTTAGTAATTGCCATGATAGAGCTCATGATTCTTTTAACTTGCTGTTAAATTTTGCACACGACACACTTTGCATAAAACAATGCAGCAATCACGGCAGTGGAGCCGTGGATGACAGTTGAGCAGAAAGGTCCTATGGCCTTCCTGCAATCAAAGGAAGCCATCCATTACCAGCATATTTATCTGTCTTAACTCCAATGCATTCTCCTCAAAATGCTATTTTGGTTTTCTTTTCATCGCTAACTACTTGCCTGACTGATACAAGATACGAGGTGAGACACAAAAATAACCGCATTGGTAAAGCAAAAAAAAAAAGCATTCTAAACATTGTCACCTTCTATATACTCTCCCTCCCAACCTCTACACCACTCCATATGTATCTTTCATTGATTGAAACAGTGCTGGAAGACTTCTTGCTTTATGCTCTTCAACAGGCTTGCCAATTCTGTCTTCACTTCCTCCAGTGAAGAAAAATGTGTTCCCTTCAGGTCACTTTTGATTTTCAGCAAAAAGTAAAAATCACAGGGAGCTAAATCGGGCGATTAGGGAGGATGATCGAGGACGGGGATGTTTTTGTCAGACAAAAACTGCTTTACAGAAACAGCATTGTGCGTGGGAGCGTTGTCTTGGTGAAGCACCCACCCCCCTCTCGATCTGGTCGTTGAAACGTCTTCCACATTTTCTTGTCCTTCCTTGAAACGTTTGTGCCACTCAAAAGCTTGTGTATTAGACAAACTGTTATCACCATACACTGTGAACTTTCATTAGTTTTTTTGGCCATTTTGTTTCATTTCGCGAGAAATTTGATGTTAATTCACTGTTCGATTTTTTTCACCCGACATTATAGAGGCAACTCGTGTAACGATTGTTTTGCAAATACTGACTGGGCTGTTCACAGGAGATACCTAGCTGGTCGGCGGTTTGAGAGGATGTGTAGGAGAGAATATAGTTTTCACATCCAGCGTACCCTCCAGACGGTTTTCCAGGGAAACCCCAAGCCCAGTCCGGTTACTTTTGTGTCTCACCTTGTATACCATACTATATAGTAGTTTATAGTATGGACATTCCATATAAACATAATTTTGTATTGTAACATTGTAATTATAAATCTTATTCTGTTACTGTTGATGAAATATAAGGTATGAAAAAGTTTTCTTTGTCCCAAAATTTGTAGGTGAATCTCAGAATATGACAAACTTTATGTCACTCAGTGTAAATTTAATTTTAGCTTGCTTCATCCTCTTTATCAAATGAGTGTAGTAATAGAGTGTTGTACCGTGTTAGCCATTATGAATGTAGAGAAGAGCCAAGCAAAATGACACCTTTTATTGGCTAACTACAAAGATTACAATATGCAACTTTCGAGGCAACTCAGGCCCCTTCTTCAGGCAATGCCTCAAAAGCTTGCATATTGTAATCTTTTTAGTTAGCCAATAAAATGTGTCATTTTGCTTGGCTTTTCTTATCAAATGAGTTAAATTTGCCAACCCATCTTGCATCTTTGGAATGTTTTAAGTTAAACTTGTGATTATCACACAATCATGAGTTTGTTTCTGCCATGTAATAATGAACTTGGTGAGACAGGGAATGTCACAGAAAATGAATTGTGCTGAAAAGAAAATAATTACGCCTGTTCTTCTTAATGATTAAATAGTTCATTAGAGAATCACTTACCTCTGGGCAGAGTGGGAAATGCAGAGACAAGGGGCTCTGGTAAGGGATGGCTTCATGGGTCCATGTGCAAGAGGGGGCGTGGAGCATTTTAATAACATGTTCATGCCTCAGGCAGACAAGGTGAGAGGTGCCTGCAGGGGAGAAAAAACAGCAGGATAAGTTGTGTGCCAGGATGGAATAAGCAGATAGAGAGAGAGAGATTAGGAGCATGCACTGATACAGCACATTGCTGCCCCCACACATGACAAACCAACTCAGGATCCCAGATTAGGACCCGAGTGCAGCCATGCTATGCATAACACCTCAGCACCACACTAGTTCAGATGGCATGGAACAGTGTGAGGTTTTTTATGGTGGCTGAATTACCAGTTCTGTCACCAACCCCCAGGTTTTTTTCTCTGCAGGTTGGAGGGTCTACATGCAGGGCTAGATGCAGATTAACATCATACCCAGGACGCAATAAGTAAATAGGCCCATATTAAAAGAATAGAAATATTCTTACCAGAGAAAGACAGAGAGGGGACTTGTCAATCTGTAGATCACTTCTCAGGCAAGTGAAGAAATTCATTACATGGCGGGTAAGGGAGCGTAATCCAAGACTTGCGTCCAAATGTGGTACCACAATGAGTGGGATTGGTGATGGCAGTTGTGCTGCTATGTAAAACCAGGGTGCTGGTGGTGGTTTTTATGTCAAGTTCAACAGGTGTTAAATACTTACCTGGAGAAGCAGTGTTGGGAAAGCAGCCCTTGAGTGTGAAAAAAAGGGGTTGACCGGGTGAGCTGTGCGCTCATCTTATACTTGTGTGTAGTTATGGATAATCATTTTTTTATATACTAGGATGAAAAGAAAAGAAAGTTTTTTTGTAAATATTTATATATATGTTTCCTATTAATTTCTAAGTGTCATCAGGACTGCATACTTTATTGTTGATGACACTGCACTGGCTTTGTTTTGAATATGTATTTTTTGCATTAGGCATTTAATTATCATTCTTGGTGGCTCCGAAATCTGTACTAACCTTACTTTCTCTGCTGCTCTTTTTGCGTTTTTCTGTGGTGGCTCTCTGTGCCACCACCACGCGATCAAAGCACCATTCTGTCCCTACACTGATGGATTGAAGGCCAGAGGTCCACATGACCATCATCGTCAAATTCTTCCACATGAAGCCTGAAAACCATGAGGACTGATTGAGATCACTGATGTTAGGTAGAATGCCTAGAGGGGACTGGCCGGTTTTGTGGCCTTGAAACTCCTGCAGATTTTGTTTTTCTGTCCTCCCTTACTTTTATTCTATGTTAATTAGTATTACCTAATTTTATTTCTGTATTTTCTTTTTTTTTTCTTTCTTCATCCTGTAAAGCATTTTGAGCTACATCTTTTGTATGAAAATGTGCTATATAAATTAATGTTGGTGTTATTTTGTTCACGCTTTACTGTGTTCCCGCCCCCTACCCACCCCACCGCCTTTTAAATGTAAACAGGTCATGGGGAAACACACTTGGCCACTGCTTTCTTGTATTTAGTGTAAGTGTCTAGTATTTCTTGGTAATGGTATAAAATCATTTATAGTAAGGCTTATGTTGTATCTTGTGCTTGGTTAAGTTTATGGAGCGGCTTCTTAAACGGAATTCAAATCTCTCTGTCAATAAGGAGCATTATGAGATTCACTCACATTCTTCTCACTAGTCTCTTACCACTCTCTTTCATCCATTTCTTAAAAGCCCGCAAGGAGATCAATGACAAGAGAGACCATGTCCAAAGAATAAAAAAACAAACTTCACGTTAAGAGGTGTGATCGCCAAAATCACTGATGTAAGTAACAGTTTTAAATAGACACCTGACGTAAAGCAATGCAAATTAAACAATTAGAGCGTATGAAATATCTATCTAGTAAATATTGTTTTAAAACAAGCATATCTGAATAGCTTAAAATAAAGGAAAAATCACTGCAGTAATAAAACAGTTGAAACAGTTAAAAGTTTATAAATAAAAACAGTCTGTCTCACCAAAAGAGGCTTCTGACTCCTCTGAAGATGGACATATGATTGCCAAAGATAGCATAGAAACGTTGTAAGAAAATTGTACTGTCTCATGGTATTACTCGGCATTTGTTTATAGAAGTAAATACAGTATTTAAAAGCAAGTTAAATTCAATGTGCTATTCAATTCAATTATTTTTGTATAATGCTCTTCACTGAATGCAGGCACAGAGAGCCATGACAAGTTCACAAATGACATAATGGGTAGACATAAACACACCAATTAGTTTAAACAGACAGGAAACCAAATGGCTCAAAACTGATTATGATAAATAGAGCCCAGCAATAGCTGTATATTAATTAATTGTTCAAATACGGCCAGTTGGCAAACATAAACTTCCTTTTGTAGTATAATTGTCTTGTCTTCATTTCTCTGTCATGGTTACTGTGAGATACTGTGAGATATACAGCATGTTGTCTTGTGTATAAATACATGCATGCGCCCCCTGCTGGATACAATGACTCTATCAGAGGGTACCACAATTATCAGACACCATTTGAGACAGACCAGGTACCAGTATCCCATTGCATACCTGATTTTTCTGTGAGGCAAAACACTTTGTGAATTTGTATATCTCATTGTTCATGTGCAATAGAGGCACAGATATTACCAGTTTGATGCGTTAATGTCTAAAACACATGAAGGAAACTCTGGTATAGCCCGACTGGAATTTCCAAGCCAAAAATGTCAATAAATTTAAGAGATGCTCATATATTTTATACTAAATAATAAGCTTCATTTTAGGCTTTTTTAGATCATGTATAGTATTTTGGATCTTCTTTTGATTATTTGTTGCATATTTTTGGGCATTTATTTTAAAGTATGTTTACTTTTGTTGACAAACACAGCCAGCGTGCGACTCTAGTATTTCTGTCTGTACGGTTAATTAATAAAGCTCACCAGCAGCTGCCTGTTTTGGTCTTCTCTGCATATAAACTCACTTTCCACCCTAGATAACTGTGGTTCTGATTCCTGCTCTTCTGCAGAAACCCTGTTTAATTCCACTTAAGCATTAGTTGTGCCTTCTGTACTCTTGCATGTCAGTTTGCTGTTTTATTTGACAATGAATTTATATCCTCCCCTTTGCATGTCTGAATTATCTAAGTAGGATGTCTAATTTTGTATACAGCTCTGATTTTGTCAGGTGCTTGTGACCTCAACCATTTCAAAAATAACACTCCTTTTTAATTTTCAAAATTGGTCAAGTAAGTAATATAATCCAAAGAAATACTGTCAGTAATTTAGAGATTTTGGGGAACATTTCCACTAATAATGCACTGTTCAATGTTGTACAGACTGGTGTTGTTTTGTTTTTTTTTTTTGCTTTTCAAAAGTGATCAGTAGTCAGCTTGTAAGTGGGCAGCATTTTGCCAACTGCATGAGACAAATAGTGAAGGTTTCCCACATGTTGAGGTGTCATGCTTAGTAGCTGGTTGTCTGTACCTTCAGAAAGGGCTCAAATGTCAGGTCACTTGAAGTAGCCAATCTGAATAAAGCAATATATTTAACTTCAATCACATTAGAACAAGCACTCTCATCATAAGTCGATGCATCCTTTAGTATCAATGGAGTATGAGTAAATTAAAAGGTTCTCTGACAGCCAATTTACATCCATGTGCTTTAATAAGTGAAGCAGGCAGCTCGTCGGGGCTCATTAAATCATCACAGGAATTTAAGTGAAGTGGATCGTTCAAAGAGAGAGACATGAGCAGAGGTTTTCAAGGTTTTAGTAAGATTTCATTAAAGCAGTATGTTATTTTTATTTGATAGTCTGCAGTTCAAAAGTACACCAATATTAAATATTTTAGATATTTTCCATGCTGATCCATAACCCTTTGCACACATATATCTATGGAAAAAGTGTGTTTCATTCAGTTTGTTTTCACATCTCTCTTTTAAAACATAATTTAACATTCTGAATCCCCCTAATGTAATTTAAGGCCCGAAGTAGTAATTAGCTTTGTAAGGCTCGCCAATTCATTGCGGAGTCCACTCACACTCACTCAGGGATAATTTTAATGCAACACAGCACCCAATCTAACACCCTTGTGTGGTGTTCGGGTCTGCAAGACCCATTTTCAATGTTTACTAAAAAAAAAATAAAACAAATTTCAACCAGAGATTCAATGTTCTTAGTTCATTTTCTTTGTTAAATATGTGAAGGGATGAATTTTTATTAAATACATGTCACACCCCCACAAACATATTTACATTACATTGTTTGAGTTTGCTAGACCCAGGATCAATGCAGTTGTGAAAACTGTCTGTAAAACAACAATAACACCACTTTTGAGGTATGGTTTTAAAAAACTCCAAATCTACTTCCATCAGACAAATCATTGACATCACCATCAATTGTGAACACACCCATCACCTCCTCCATACTCATTCAACCTCCAACAATACCTTTCTCTTTTTACAAACAATACCTAATCCCATCAGATCAATCATTCTAATTTCTTTTCAAAATGGAATTGTGGAGGGACATGAAAATTAAATAGCTCTATGTATGTAGCTCCTTTCCAAAAAGCAACTAGTAAGGCAAAGAAAATATCTGCTCAGATGGCCTTAGAAATCATTTTAGAAGAGGGAGGAGCCAATCTGGAAGGAGCACACACACTGGAAGTTAAAGAATTCTCAGAAAACAAGGATTATGTTTCTGTCAATGTGGTGTCTGATGGTAAGTTTGACAAAAAATATATGATTGACTCTTGGACAGGAGGAGAAATATGGATGTCAAAAAATGAAGAAACTGAATGGTGTTCTTGCCCAAGGAAGGAACCACCCTGCCTTGCTGCCAATGTGAGAAAAAATGTAGACACGTCCCATGCGGATGGCAGTTACTCAAGTGTAAGACATCAGGTCTTCTTTTGAACTTCCAGACACCACCCAGAAAAACAATCTAAACTGCACTGCTTTGGAGGGATGGTATATTTTTGGAGAGAAGTGGAAGGAAATTGACCAAAACAATTTACATGCACACTTTGGGCTGCTTGTATTTGCTGGTGTTTTCAGATCCAATGGGAAATCCACAGAATCCCTCTGGAATACAGAAACTTTCACAATATTTCTAGGATTATCCGCTTTGATAACCAAGACACTTGACCAGCTCAACGACACAGAAACAATTTAACTGAAATCAGCTCAGTGTGGAAAATGTGGATGGTACACCTTCCCCTGTGCTACCTCCTTGATACTGTTGATGAGCAGATTATGCCATTTAGACACTGCTGATGCTTCAGGCTGTACATGCCATCTAAACCTGCAAAATATGCTATATATATTCATTCATATATATATATATATATATATATATATATATATATATATATATATATATATATATAGTAAGGTTTCAAAACTATTTCGGGGCTCCTCCTAATGGGAAGACATGCCAAAGAGCGTCCCAAAGTGTGATCACTGCTTCTATGGAAGACAGCATATCAGTTGCTAGGTCAGCTTGCCGTGAAAACAAATCTGAAACGATCTCGGTCACGCTATGAGCACCTACCGTCGATGGGTCATGCAAGAAACATTATAACTGCAGGGAACCGTATAAGCGTACAACCCTGCCTGATTGCAGTCTCTGTGTATAGGAGAGTGGTAGATCCTGCTACAATAAATAACTACTGTTCCTGTTTCAAGCAGAATAAAGTTGGGTTTGCTAAAGCACTGAGGCTCAGCCTTGTATTTTTTTTTACTTTACACAATTTGGGACGGGAACTTCTGAAGAGTAAAATGACAATGGCAGGAATAATAAGAAAACAACGAGTCAGAGCTCCCATCTCAGCTGATGAGTGCAAAGAACAGGTCTGTCAATTGAAGTATGTTCAATTCATAAATACAACAAGCTGGACCTGCTCTATTCAAATTTCAATTGCCTCGAAATATAAACCTGTGGTACAACCTGAGCAGGCTTGTCCTCATCTTACTCCCACCTATAACCCTGTTATTGACAGTAACTGCTCTCTGTTATACAAGACAGAAATTCATGTTTGCTCTGAGGCTAGGGATCTGCAGTGGCAATCGGAAGGTTTACGGTTCAAATCCCGTAAATGCCAAAAGGGACTCTACTCTGTTGTGCCCTTGAGCAAGGCCCTTAACCTGCAATTGCTGAGCGCTTTGAGTAGTGAGAAAAGCGCTATATAAATGCAAAGAATTATTATTATTATTATTATTATTGTTATATGTGGGTTTGAGGGAGATACTGTTCTGTTTTATCACAATATTTATTTTTTGAGCTCTGTAAAGGTTTTGATTATCTGTTGTTAAGAGATAAAAGTGTCATCCATCCATCCTTTCATCCATCTATCCATAAACCAGAAATCATTATGGATTACAAGGCTACAAAAGGAAGAGTAGATAACTTGAATAAGTTGGGTGACTACAACTGCAAAAGAAGAACCATAAGCTGGTCACTTATTATATTTTTCAGTATCTTGGAAGTCTTAACTTATAATGCGTCATCTGCACATTATTTTAATTATTACATATTTTATTTGCCAAGAAAGCAGACATAAAATCATAGGGAGTCAAAAGTAGAAGAAAACTACAACTTAAATTGTTCAATTTAATCTCCATACAGCAAGCTTCACTTTAGTATAACAAGGAGAGTGAGATGTCTGTGTAATTTGAAGAGTCCATGCTTCTTAATCCAACTGAGGCACTCTTGAAAAGTTTGCACCACCATCATGGCACAGTTTTTGCCTTCTTATTTGTTGGGGCATATTTTAGGTGAGATTATGCTTTCAGCATCTGACAGCATGATGGTTTGGTACATCTTCAGAATTCCATATGCCCTCTCTCTTTATCATACCAAACACTACATTTCACATTTCTTATACTAAATGCTGTGTAGCATCTGTCTCTTCAAAACCTGTATTGCATCTGTGTCACGCCAATAGAGGTGCTGTGTTTTATACCTTAGCTTGATGGCTATTTTCAGTAAGTAATACCAGTCAAAAAAAGTGGACAACTGAGAATTCCTCCTAGTCTTTCTACCTGTCAACCTAAATTTATTTTAAGTTAATTATGAGATTAGAAGTTAAATGGTAAAGTCAACAAAAGCTGCTGTTTCACATCTGCTTATAAGCATGCACACACTGGTTAGTTTATCTTTGCTAGACATTTGCTTATTTTCTTGTCTGATTTGCATCCCAGGATTCAATGCTCCATTCAAACACCTTCTTATTCCTGTCAGTTTGTTTAGATGATGGTTTAGAAGAATAGCAGATCAAACAGACACTTTTTCTAAAGGGGTCTCAAACTTTGTTCACAATGGTTTGTAAACCTTGTCAATGTCATCACTCACTGTTGAGCCTCTCCTGCACCTCCTCCTCCCATTCCCAGGCTGTCCGTTATTGCCTGCATGTCAGCTTTTCTCCAAACCTTTGAAACCTATTAACAAAATGGAAAACCGCAATATCTGTCAATTAATTAATTGATGAACAATAACCAGTTGACAGTGGAGGAGATTAAAATAGTGAAAAAGAAAATTGGAGACAAACACAGTCCTGGAGACGTCAGCAAACTGGCTGCCTACACCCCACTCCTGGGCATTCTGTAGTGAACTCCAGTCTGAAAGAATTCCATCCGATGATTCCAATGCTCCTTTATCTGAGATGACTTTTCCATATACAGGAGAGCAGCTTCACAGGAGAGCAGTGGCACCAAATGCTATAAACAATACTGAGATGAGAAACAGAAAAGAAGGTTGGTAAATATTGTGATACTTAGATTTCTTTACAAATTACTAACAAACAGAAATAACGTATACCCTGCTAATCGACAGCTCTTGTCAGGGTATGCTAAACTAAAGATGCAAGTCTTCAGCCTGGATTTAAAAGCTGGGACTGAAGAGGCCCATCTTATATTAGCTGGCAGTTCATTTGACTACTTTGGGGTCCTGTAACCTGCTAGACCTCCCACTGTTATTTTATTAATCCTTGGAATCTTAAGTAGGCCAACATTTCATGTGTGGTTGAAATGTGTGGTCTGGTTTGTAAGTAACAATAAGATAGATCGATAGATACTTTATTAATTCCAAGTGGAAATTCACATACTCCAGCAGCATACTGATAAATATAAGCTCAGATAAGTAAGTAGGGTGTTAGCCATTTAAGGCTTTATAAGTTAAAAAGAGAATTTTGAGCTTAAGCTTCATTGAGGGCCAGTGTAAGGACTTGAGCACTGCAGTTATGTGTTTGTATTTTCTGGTTCATGTAGTAATTCTTGCAGCAGCATTTTGAATTAAACTGAAAACTGCCAGTGAACAGTACGTTGCAATGGTTGATCCCGCTAGAAATTTTTTTAATTAATTAATTATGATAAAAATAGTAGTTATAAGTTCTATAATGTAGTTATAGTCAACGCAATCTGACTGGGTTTATAAATGCAGCCCAGAATATTTTGTCAACATCCTTTTTACCACTGAAGCTTTGTTAAGAAAAGGGAACACCTCAAATTGTACTCCATGAAGAAAGTTCAAATAATACATTACTATTTTATTATTAGTATGGAAATCAATGGCTTTGAACAAAAATAATAAATGCATTTGATACCGTGTTGATGTAGATGTTTTGGAAAGATTCATTGAATCATATGGTCTTCGATTAGATTAAACAAGTATAAAATGTATGGGAAAATACTGTTTAGAATTTCGTGGTACTTTGGTTCTAAGGAAAGTTTTTAGTATTTTTATCAATGTTTGAAATGCCGAATTTTAGTTCTATTATATTGATCTAAATTGCACATGTGACACTTTCATACAACATAGCACTAAATATAGTTGAACACATTTACAATCAGATGATTTCTATTGAAGAAGAAATCACAATAAGTGCACTTCCTGTTTCTAACTTTTTCTTGCTGTAGCTTTGTTTTAATTTAGAGAATGGCAAGGTTTTGTTTTATTTATCATAATTATTTTAACAATCTGGAAGTCTGGATAGAATTTCAGCTGGGATGTTTTCTTTCATTTTGTGTACTTGTCTCTGTTAAATAAGATATTTTACTATAGACGATTGTTTTGTAGTTGTTTATTTCGATAGGCCAGGCTCCCATATGGCCATGAACCTATTTGATAATAGAACTCCATGCTCAACAATAAAGTGGTAGATGCCTATCATATAAGGAAGCAGAAGCCCCTGTCCTCAGTCCTCTGTTGTTAATCAGCCCCACAACAAGTGACTACACTAGCACTCTTTTGTGTCTTAATCAATTCTCACCTACCTGCAAACTTTAAGCATTCTCTTATACAGAAAAACTTCAGCATCTATAGGCCAAGATAGTCCCTAAATTTGCTGACATAAACTACTACTAAAACCAATGTCACCTTACATGACTTTTATTATGGCATATGTCAGACTTGTCGACTACCGTTAATGATTTTGTCTCTAGACCATGTTAATTTAAATGACTGAAAACCGTTACCCATGTCACATTTACCAACTGAGTAGTGACCTTCCATTGTAGTCGTGCTCAACTCTTTTGCTGACAGCCAATAACGTGCTATCTTACAACAATGTACGAAGGGTTAACACGTATGGCAACTTCAGTCAAAATTTCAGGGTTTGTTTTAGTTGTTCCATTCTGTTGTGGTATTTAAATCATGACACATCAGACAGTTGAGCTTCTCTTCTTTTTATGAGGTCCAAAACACATGCATTTCTTTTTCCTTGTTGCTGTTTAATAGGCAGATGTGCATTCATTGGTTGTCAGCTCTCATGAACACAGGCCTGCTCCTACCATTAAAGACAAAATGAAACCTGTATGTTTTTATCGGAGTCACAAATTAGTTGGAGTGAGCCACTTGGCATGTCACATTACATGACCAACTTCATGGGAATGTTCCATCACCTGTATCTGATTTGTTAAGACTGTGTGAAAACCAGAGATGGAAAGAGAGCACAAGAGATTCAACTGGCTGTTATTACAGTAAATAGATTATGATTTTTTAGGCAATCAGCAAAAATTTAAAATATAATCAGAAAAGCATTATTATTTATTCCAAATATCTGTACTAAACAGACATTACAAGTAAATAAGAATATGCTTACCAAGCTCCTGGTTAAATACTTCTGACAGCCTCAGGATATTTTTTGGGTTTAACTTGCTAGTAGCAGAACTTTCTCTAAACTGTCACAAGAATACTTACATTTTATATGCTCATACTTTTAATTTGGCTGATCCAGAAATATAAAATTTGGTTGATGGGTTCAGCAGACTTCATTTTTCACTTCACAATTATTTGCCAATTTTGGGTAATCGGTTTAGCAATACCTTGTCTAGAATTTTCTTCATCTAGGCTACTATGTAAAGGCTACTATCAATTTTTGGAAACTTAGGCTACACCCATCTCACTATGTATTTATTTAAACATGTAATTTTTAAATGAAAACAATCCATCTCCACACTAGTGTCTTCACATTGTTCATGAAAGTGTCACCACTCACACTAAAATGATCGAAAACAAATAAGACATAGTCGATCGTCTATGCTGGGCATGCAAGAGCTTGTGGAAAAAGGAAAAGGAAGTGCACTGCCAGTCATGGAATTTATCACAATACTGTAGCAACCAGTATATTATTTGCCTTTTGCACATACAGTATATGCAACATTCAAACTGTACAAAATGCAATTTAGATGCATAATGGGAAGCAACACAGCAAGTGACATGGAAAGTGACTCCTTTATGCCTGCTGTGTTGGAATATGTTGGAATATGGTTTTCCTTCATAAAGGGTGATCAGCAAGGGAATTAGACTTTGCACAGAGCATGATCCATTTAGGGAGGTGCCATGTAATAAATACAAACCAATCAGAGCTGGTTTGCTTTTTAAAAACTCTTTGTTTTTAGCTATACACATTGCAATGCTGAGACTTTGTTTTCAGAAATACACCACTCTAGACAGCATTTTCAAAAATATTCATTTATTAGGGGTTTAGAAAGGCTGTGGTAGTGTTTGACGAAAGGCAAAGACAGAGACTGACGTGTGACATAGTAGTGTAGCCATAATTTACTGTAATGGATTCTTATCTGGTTCACTGTGTTTTCACTTATTTATCTCAGTAGTTCATCACAAGGATCATCTTTCCTAGACATTCCTGCTAACTTCCTTTGGTTTGATAAAAGTACCAGAGCAGATGAGCATCTCAAGTATCCATCCATCCATCCATTATCCAACCCACTATATCCTAACTACAGGGTCACGGGGGTCTGCTAGAGCCAATCCCAGCCAACACACGGTGTACAGGGTGTAAGGCAGGAAACAAACCCCGGGCAGGGCTCCAGCCCACCACAGATCTCAAGTATCACCTTCATTAAATTTTACTCCAAGAGAAATGGTGGGTTGGCTCAAGCTTTCTGACAGTGAATGGCAGTTGTTGTCACTCATGCTTTCAAGACTTGGAGTCACCAAAAAGTACAGCACATTCTCACCAGCATCTGCTGCCAGTAAGTCTTAAGGATTACAGACAGACGGAGCTGGGTCTTTATGGGATATCTACTACATGGCTTTGTAAAAAGACTTCTGTTTGCAGTGCCTGACGAATAAATACACCACACATTTACTAAAACGAACTGCCACTTTTCCCAAGTCTCATCAATAAAACATTCACATTCTCTTAATACTGATTGGACTCTGCTCATTAAACATGTATGTCACATTTATTATATTTGATGGATAACTTCTCTTCACTCCATTACATTACATAAAACTGCTGACCTTTATCAATGGCCTAAGTCAATATCTGGTATTTGCCTGCAGTGAATATTCTAGAAATAAATTAAAATGATTTTGTTCTTTTGAGAAAAGATTGTACTATTAATTAGTCACAATTTAAGAAACACATTGACAGGCACATACAATATATTTAGAATGTATATTTTTGAGAAGCATTTAATGGATAGTAAAAGTACGCTGTATTTATGTGCGAGTATACTTGTATTTGGCTGTCTGTTTTCTCAGAGAAAAGGAAACCTTCTGAAAATTAATGTTTCTTCTATAAAGAGGAGTGTTCCACTAAGGAAATAAATTAAATAGAAAATTAAGTGCAGATTTGGGGCAAAATCTATTAATAATCTATTTTATAAATAATCAGTTCTGTCATGCATACCAGGCTGTGTATTATGGCTATAAGTAAAGCTTAAAAGAAATCAATCTTTTCCCGAATAAGACCACCAAGGAAGTGGAATAGACTGAAACGCAGGCAAATTTGATGTGGCAACTATTTGTTGATTGGCTGTAGTAGCAGAGAAGTATATAAGGCAGTCTTTACTATCATTGTACCACAGAAAAAAAAAATCGGGAGTGGTCTACACCTAGACTTTCTCGTATACTCAGATATGTGAATGGATATTTGAGGAGTAAACCACAAGACAATGATTATATTGTTATATTATTTTTATAATCAGACTCTGCAGCTGCATGAATAAAAGGAAAAGTACCACTTCCGGTTAACGGAAATAGCCATAAATTTGATAGAAATCTACTTTTTGTACCTAATACTTGTAGGCAAAATTTGGTTAACTTAAGTGAAAGTGTACTCAATACATTCACACACACAGACAGACACACAAACATAATTCCAAAAGTATTTTCTGACTCAGGGAGGTCTAAAAAGTCGAGATTCATCAATATCTTAAAATGGAATTTTTGGAGGATTCCAATACTTTGCATATACTTTGTATACGAGAAAGTCAGGGAGGACTAAAACGACGAGATTCCTCAAAATTTCTACATCAAATTTTTGGACGATTACAATACTTCCCCTATACTTCGTATGTGAGAAAGTAAAAAGCAAAACAAAAAAAAAAAAAATAAAAGAACTAATCCAATCTATTTGTCCAGCTCAAAGAACTTAATGAGCATTGATCAATACTATGAACATGCCAATTAGGTACCCCTCAGTGAGAACAAGCCCATAGGTGCAAGACCTCTCTTGCTCATAAGAAACAGGACACCAACAGAATCTAAAATGAGGTAACAGTTTCTAGTTATTTCCTGCAGGTCTCTATGGAAAGAGCATTGGATTCTCTTGAATGAGCCTGTGTGCCTGAATTCTTGACCTCTTTTACTGCATTTTTTGTTTGTGTTTTTGGGTGGGATGGATGGTTAGGAATGACTGTAATACATTACAAAAATGTATCTTCACAGAAGCTACTGCAAAGAATATGCGTCAATGTGGCCTACTGACGCTCAAGGCGTCAACTGGTGTAGTGTCTGCGTGGGTTCCAATTTAGAGTTGCAGTCTAGAGAAATCCCCTGACTAAGAAATGGCAGAATCCAGTTCCCACTTTTAACACTTATTCACAATAACACTTTATGGAAGGCGGGAAAAAATAACCGTTTAATTTTCTAAAATGCATACATAGATAGGCATGACTCAACAAGAGAACATGCAGAAAATTGGACAGGAATTTAAAAGCACTAACCTGTGTACGTTTCAATTTCCACAATGTTGCATGTATAACTAATTTAACAATTGGCAAGTAGTGTTTTGTCATGTTCTTGTATTGTACAGTATATCTAAGTTATTGCACACTAGGCAAGAGACAGGAGTCTTGACTAAGCGAATGAGGGGCAGAGGTGGGTCTTCAACTCAAAAGAGTAATTCAATGTGAATGGGCTTCCTTTTTGTAAACTAATTTCCCGGTAGGTATTTATTTAACAATATTCTAGTAAAAATACCTGTGTTTGGGACATGCTGAGCATACGATTGGATGACTTGACATTCAGTTTATGGGTAACCTGAGATTTTTTTATGGATGTTTTTGATCATGCTTACTGTGGTTTAGCGTTGGTCACAGCAGATTCCCATTCATAAGAAATATGATCTATATTCTCCATGAAATTATGGGTTTCAATTTTTTTCTCGGCTATCAATCCAAATCACATGGAGTAAGTAGCATTAAAAAAATTACATTTTTAATTCTATCATATTCTGCCTTTCCTATCTATCTATCTATCTATCTATCTATCTATCTATCTATCTATCTATCTATTCTGTTAAAATTATCATTTTAATTTTAAAATGAGTGTTGAAGCAAGAAAAATCCCCCATCAGACTTATTTACTGTGTCTTTTTTTTAATACATGTAGCATTATTTTCCAGCTTTGTTTGCCGCAAGATGCCATCATAAGGAACAACACTCAATTCTGTTGTATTTAAACTGAATTACAAAATTAGACATTCATTAACTTAGACAGTTACTGTGCTGTTTGTATATTAACAGAACAGAAATTGATATGAGCAGTACAATTTTTAACTTTTTATTTTTCAGACTTTCTTTAGGGAAAGTCTGTTCTATTTATTTAGAACTCATAGTCACCTTGATACACAGCAAGCTTCATAACAGTAATTAATACAGTGAGTAACAGCAACAGTAAGTGTATTTTGTCATATCTGTGCCTTAAGTCTTTAGTTTTACACTTTTATGTTTTTGTACTTTGCATTTGCATACTTTTGTATATGGTGCCAGGAGTGTAATCATTTGGCTGGTGTATATGAACTAAATGAAAGGAAACACACAGAAGGTGCTGTTTATTGATGCTGGAAATAAAACAAATCCGTCTGTTCTCTTCATAATGGAGAGAAAGACTTTTAAAAGCAAAGTAAGACTCCTTTCTCTAAAACTGGTTTTACTACAAGGCAGCATACCAGAAAAGTGATCATGTTCTACATCAAGAAGAGTTCTTACTTCACTCATTTAAAAATATCAAAATTTGACTTGATGTGCCATCCGTGTCATTGTAAGATTATACCTGTAATTAAATCAAATTGCTAATTGGAATACCATGCAAAAATATGGTAGAGTGAACATATTTAAAAGATTCAATTCAGAAATTTTATGCTACAGTAAATTTGAGAATACAAAAGTTTTTTTAATGTGAGCATAAAAGGTGTTGTTGTTTGCATGTAATTGTTTGTGCAAAACTACTTTAGTGTCCTTCTCTGCATCAAAGTATCAATCCCAGCTAGACACAATTGCAGAGACGAGATGCAGTGTAAACCTCCCAGATTATGAAAAGCTGGTTGTGACGTGACATTTCATCCATTCTAATACATTTGCTAACTTAGCAATGTACTATACTAATACAAAGATATTACTTTCATAGTCAGGTAACATACAGTAGGATGAAATGACAAAACACAAAGTATTTCTATGTGAGTACTTAATATTTCACACATTCTGTAATTAATCTATACTAATAAAAGGCAAAGCCCTCACTTACTCACTCACTCACTGACTGACTGACTCACTCACTCACTCATCACTAATTCTCCAACTTCCTGTGTAGGTAGAAGGCTTCCCTGCGCTAACCGAAACCAATGTACGTACTTATTTCGATGGTATGACGCCACTGTCAGCCGCCATATTGAACTTTCCAACGTCACTAATTCTCCAACTTCCCGTGTAGGTAGAAGGCTGAAATTTGGCAGGCTCATTCCTTACAGCTTACTTACAAAAGTTAAGCAGGTTTAATTTCAAAATTCTACGCGTAACGGTCATAACGGTTGACAACGTTCGCCATGTTGAACTTTCTTATTTATGGCCCCATCTTCACGAAATTTGGTAGGTGGCTTCCCAGGGCTAACCAAAACTGATGTACGTACTTAATTCAGTGGTATGATGCCACTGTCAGCCGGAATATTGAAGTTTCAAATGTCACTAATTCTCCAACTTCCCTTGTAGGTAGAAGGCTGAAATTTGGTACTTACAGTTTTTCGGTGGTATGATGCCACTGTCGGCCGCCATATTGAACTTTTCAACGGTCTTTGTTACTTATGGGCCCATCTTCAAGAAATTTGGTACGCGGGTTCCCAAAGCTAACTGAATCCTACTTACGTACATATATACATCCATAGCCTGCAGCTCGGTCACCGTGTGAGGCGGCGTTGGGTCCCCCATCCCAACAGCTCCCACATTGTTGGCTGCCTGCCTGCCTATATAAGGCCATCCATCGCTCCAGACTCTACATTCTCTTCCTTGCTTCGCCACGGGATTCACGTATCCCTGCTGATAACTGCAGCCTTTTTATTTAATCCACGGCTTCTTCGCTGTTTTATTGTTCATTTATTACGATTATAGTTATTGTGTAGGTATTTTAGACTTACTTTACATTGTTCAGGTACCCATTTTCTTTATCATTCCAACCGTACCCCCATTAACATGTCTATCAAGGTGATCACCATCAATCAAAGAACTGTCACTTACCGAGTGGTTTCCATGCCCGGAGACAGCATCTACCTTTTCCATTCTCTTTGTTACATATTGCATGGCCATATCAGGCTCACTCTTGAGGAACATTGTGTCTTATGTATTGAATGACTGGGACAGGTTCAAGGTGTGGACTGATGACGGTACAGGATATAATTATACTACACAGGAGCACTAGAAGAGTGAAATGCTTAAGCCCTTCACCTATGGTTCTGCATGTGAGTTGATGGCTGCCGCTGAATTGTTCGGTTGTCGCTTTCAAGTGGACCGAAATGGCCAAATATTTTACACCTTTTGACAACCGCCAATGCCTCTTAAACATCTTAGATTGACAGGTGACAATTTCAGTAGTGGACACTTTGATGTTTATGAATGTTTAAACTCTCAAAAGCTGGATGTAAAGTTATCGATGAAACCGGTTGTATATTAGCAACGCTTGACAGATGCCGAATGTCTCTTCAACACAAGTCCTACAAATACTGTCGCAATTGATACAAATCATGAAACTCAAACCGATTATGACAGCAGATTTGAGATTTGAAACAGGATTACTGTTCACATGGCCAACTGTACGTTGCATGCTCAAGTGTACGCTCAGCGCACAGCTTGGTCATATTACACCTGGAAGGCCGAACTCACAATGTGGTATACAAAGAGATCCTTAACAAATAATTATTGGTATATTTTCCCTCAGTTTAAAATGGTTTAATTTTCTTCTTAATAAAAATTTTAAGGCAGTACTTCGCCGCTGCGAAGCGCGGGTATTTTGCTAGTATTTTATAAAGTAATAAACACAATTTGCCCAGTATGCCATAAATATGTAAAACAATATCTTTAGAAGCTAAAATGTACAATATATCTACTGTAAAGATAATAGAAGCCGGACAAAAGAAAGGCTACATAGCAGAATCATCAGGGTTAGGACATGGTCATAAGATGAACAGGTGCAGAGTACGGAAAAAGGACACAGGTAGAGATTAATTTCCTGTATGTAGTTACAAGGTGCTTCACCTCTGCAAAAATCCATTAAACTGGGTGTGTGGCCACTAGTGAGTCTCCTTAGAAGTCCTGCTGGGATAGTCTCATAGAGTTGGAAAAAGTGAAGCAGATGGTGCTGTCTCTGAGCACAAGTTAGGTGTGAGGTTGAGCTGTCAGCGTGAATAGGCAGGCATTGAACAAAATACATGAGAACATGAGCAGTTGCATTAATGGAGCTGTCGAAGATCATGAATAGAGCCATGAAAGGAGAGGCTACAGAGCATTGAAGAGTGTCACAGGTAGAGAGTGCTTGACTCAAACACCTAGAGGGCACTTCTCTGTGGCAAAAATTAATGGGCCTGAGTGTGTGGCCACCAGTGAGTTTCCTTAAGAATCCTACTTGGATTGACTCAAGGAGTTTGCAGAAAGTGAAGCAGATGGTGTTGCCTATTACTCCACATTAGCTGTGAGGTTGACATGGCCGGCAGTGAACAAGACAGATGAGAGCATTTGGAGCTGTATTAAAGGAGCCATAGAAGATCAGGGCGGTAGCAGCAGTGATGTAGATGGCTAAAGAAGCAGATGGCATGCTCCCTACAAGGCATTGTTCAAAATATGCATCTATATTCCTCCTGTGTTAAATATACAGTATCTCCAAGAACAAACCTTCTTATAAGAAACTAAAGTCCTGGAACATATCTACTTTGTTAAATTAGACATTATTTTTTTGTGATTAAACTTTTATTAAATATTGTAAATGAATAACAAAATATAACAGAAGTTTGCAATTAAATTTGAGTAATGCATATGAAAAAATAAAAAAGAATTTCTCCCTCTATTGGCAATCGCTGGGGTGAGAATGCTAGTAAGACATGCAGTAGATCTTACACATGCTAGCCCACTACTGAAAAAAAGGATAGTAAAGGAGGTACGACATTCCCAATTAATCTTTTATTAATTAATATTTTTGCCATATGACCCATTGATCTTTACTGTTAAGAGTCTGTGATGTAATTAATGCATTTTATACATATATATCTATCTATCTATCTGTCTATCTATCTATCTAGAGTTATGTTATTGCTTTATACAGTGCAACGTCTGTTTTTAAGGTGTTCTTATTGTTTTATTTATTTTCAAAATGTTTTATTTTAGTACTGTATTTACACAATGCAGTAGGATTCATCACATGATCATGATCGCCACATTGGCTACATCACAGGACAGTATAAATATGGTGGTGGTTCTATTGTAACTTTCCCCTCAATCTCTAAAACTCTCTCTAGCAATACTTACCCTTCACTTAGCTAGTGTCAGGTTTGTTTTGGTTTATTGAACTCTTTTCTTCTTTCGACTGTGATTCTCCTTTTGTTGTCATGGTTTGTTTGCCTAATTGTTTTGCTACTTTTGTATTTGACCTTTCTCAAGACACTTCTATACTCACATAAATCGTTTCCTGATTATTTTTTTCTTCTGTCACAAATATCATCAGGCTTGGCGTGCCACTGCAGTTTGAGGATAAGTAAATCGTAATAAGATGATTTCCACTGATCAATAAAAGTATATCACTAATCAAGAAAGAGGCCAATGTCAGTTTAGCCCCAGTGGTACCTAAGTAGAAAATTCAATGCTGCACATTGGTGATATAGAGAGAGACAATGCTGTACAACTGGGTCCACAAATGCCAGAAAGACCTGAAGCTCAAAACTAGGGCTGTAAAACATTTATCAGGCCTCAAACCACAAAGAAGATCTAGCCAAGAAACTCAAGATAGAAATGGACCTGCACCCTCTAAAAAGTTCAGGTCTATAAATTCCAAAATGGTAGAGGGAAATCCCATACATTCCAGGCATACAGAACAAAATAGAGTTTCTTATAATAAGAAGAAAGGCCAAATTTCAATACCTAATACAGCCTAATGTCATGGTCCACTTGGGGTTTTATCTATGGCTCGAGTGTTTTTCTTTTTGTTGTATTTTAGATATTATTTTGTGTTATTAATTATGATTTTGTTTTCTTTCTGCATTGTATTTAATTTTCTGTTGTGTGTTAATTACTTTGCAGTTTCGTATTATGTTAGTTTTGTATGTTTATTTTTTGCCTTGCCCCCTTTATGCAGAATCTAAGTGACAGAACCACCAGTCAGGGGACTGTCACCAGCAGTATATATTGGAGGAGATGCTGTTACACAGCAGCCTGATCATTGCACTTGTTTCTGAACTACTTGGTTTGTGCTTTTTTGTATTTCTCTGGATTTGGGGCGTCTAATTTGAAATGACAGTACTGTATGGTTCTATTTTTGGGTGTTTCCTTCAGGTTTTCTTTTTTAGCAAAACACTTTGGTTTCATTGAGTTTTTTCTCCTTCCTCTGTTTGTTTTAGAGTCTCTGTGAATCCTTTCAATAAATAATAAATATTAAAGGAACTTTGCAATGGGTATCCTTTTTCCCTTTTATGATTTTTTTCACTTTCCCTTTTTTTGCTTTGTGAAGGTGAGCCAAGCAACACATGATTACTAATCAATGTAACAAGAACAGGAAACAGAGCAAGGAAAAAATAACAAAATCAGGAAACAAACAGAAACGTGCAAAAACAATGAGTAAAGAGCAAAATATCGAATTAAAAATCAATCTAGTACAAACAAAAAAAAAAAGCAACTAAAAACATTCAGTAACATATATCACAAAACAAATCTAAAAAAACCAACAGAATAAATAAAAAGAAGGGAAACAACAAAAGCAAGCTTGAGAGGAAGGCTTGGCGAAGCCACAGCAGATAAGTGGTCTAAAAATAGGAATATATAAGGAGAGAAGGGAATGTTAGTGACAAATAATGACGAGAGAGAGCAAGTTGGGGAGAAATATGCTAGGAACATTTGGTGGACATTACTGAAGGAATGGGCTGGGGAAGGTCCATTATGACATGGTTATAAGAAGGAGGAAGACAAAATTATTGTGCAAGTTGGAGTTGAGTATGCTGATGATTGAATGTTTTAGTGGAATGAGAAATATTTTTAAAGTACTGTTTATATCAAATGGTGATATGGGATTCTGGTTCAAGATGCCAGATTGAATTTAAAAGGCATAAAATAAATCAATAGGAGGTCTTGTACTGTGAGCATATAAATGGAAAAACAGTTTTTTACAAAAAGAAAATGAACAAGGAAAGACTATCGGTAGATGTGCAGAAAGGGTTGACATGGAAACACCTTATGTCTTGGAAAAAGAAGAAATAGTGAACCTGGGTCATCAACAGCATCATTTAGAGGAGATACTGTATAAACATAAAAACACATTAGTTACATAACATATTTTTCAGAAGTTGTAATACCTGCCATTCTATGAATATCTAGAATTACTCTATAAAGTGCAGTCTTAACTGAATATATAATTATTTTGATAAGCAAATGAAGGAGATAAACAGTTAATCACTTCTGATAGTCTATTAATAAAACAATTAATAATTTAGAAAAGATTAAATATAATTCATAGTACTAATCATAAATTATACTGTATTCAAGCTTATTCTTAAAAAAAATGAAACGTTCACGTTCAAATACTGCAAAATAACTGGCCTTTGTCAGGGTGTCTGTTTTCAGGAATGGATGTTATCTTTTCAAAATTTTCAACACAGTATAAAGTTCATCATAAAGGCCACATGTTCCTTTGGAGAAGATAAATGTTAATGTTGTACCTGGAGACACCGAATGGACACACATATTTTCATTTGTGAATGTTTCATTTATAAACAAAAATACGCAGTATGCCTCAAGTCTGTCTTTTTGTCAGTATAAAAATGTAACCTGTTAAAAGTTTCTATGTCTTTTTCACCATTCTTTTTTGAAATGTAAAAGACAACAGCAGTTGAAGAGTAATGTAATTCCAATTTACAAAAAATGAAATGCATAGAATTTTATTTTCTGAGGCAGCTTCCTGACAATGTATTAATGGATGTTATCTCCCAAAACTTTGGTCAAACGATTGAATAGGACTGTCATTCCTTCTATTATTGGGGGAAACAAAGAGAGAGGACTGGGAACTCTGATTTGGTCAACACATATGTAAACATGTTGTAAAACAAAAGTATCATAAGTTAATTTTCTTTTGAGAATGCTGTCCATTGGGATTTTTTTTGTACCATAATTATGTATAACAAAATTTTATGCAATCCATTCTTTTACAACTTTTAATTATTTAGGCTTTAGTTCACTGTCTACAAGTTATTAAAAAATATGAATAAAATTTAGAATTGTAAGAGTAAATTGTATTGCTAGTTTTAATGCACCTTGTAGAAAATGAAACTTAATTTTAACTTGCCTACCCAGGGACAGTCATAATAATGTGGGAAGGAGGAGTGATTTAACTCAATCAATTACTGGTCTTGCCTTCTGCAATGCCGGTAATTAAGTACATAATTTGGCAAGACTCCTACTTTATTTACCTTGCCTTTCTCTATTGTAGGAGGTGCATCTCCAGCCATTAGACTATAATAACTGCATATATATATTGTCAAAGGAGAGATAAGTGAGCCTCAAAAAGAGACGGGGTAGTCACCCATATATTGTTTCCTGGCTGCAAAAGAGTTAAGTGTTGTGTACAATTGAGTACAGATTTGAGTCTAGAACAGAACTGTCTTGATGAGGCAAAGATGGCGGTTTTAAAGGAGAGGGCAGGAAGTGATGTCATCAGGGCCAGAACTGGAAGTGACACCCTCAGAACCAGGCGAAACTTCCCGTAGTTGGTCTGCAGTGGAAAGAGAGAAAGGGTTAGTACACTCTGTCACCCCATGGTCTGGTGTGTAATTTCTCTCATTCAGGCCCTTTAACTGCCTCCCATGCACACGTGTGTGACTATATATACATATATATGCAGCAAATATACAGTACACCCCCAAAATGCGTGGGGGTTACATTCCTAGAGCACCCACGAATTGTGAAAAACCGTGAATTTTGGATGTGGTTAAGAAACTGCCTATTTTCATAGTTTAATCCCTAAATATGCCCCCAAAACACTTTAATTTAATTTAAAAATCAATACATTACCTAAAAATAAAGAATGTAACGGTAAACCTGTATACTGTACTGCTATGTCTCCCGCAGTGTTAGAATCTAAAATACCGATGTTTCCGCTATATGTACTGTAATTCATGCAAGCACGTTTTCATTGCCGGAAGCCTTAGACGGTGCAGTTCATTTCGGCTGCATTTTGGGGCTTTACCCCTTAAACTGCCACATACTTGGAGGTTAATGCATCCCTGGACGTCAAATACTTTTTTGCTGCACTTTAAGTAAACGTCACAATTAACAAAGAAAAAGTGAAATATTAATGGAACACATTTTTTTTCATACAAAGAGCATCACAATTACTGCAACACTAATCATTTTACACATTGCTAATGAACTGTAAAAACTATTTAAAAAACTACTGGAACAATATGTACAAAGTGCAACTGTAAATCACCGAGCCAACTGTACTTGAACTGGCTAAACTCAAGCACACAGAGGCCAACACTGATGCTTGCAGGCTAGTCTCAATCCCAGAGATAGTGAGGCTGCAATGCTGCAGGGTGTTACACTTGGGTCACAGAATTGCACAGAAACACAGGAGATTGCAGAGACAGGAACTTTATTCAAACGCTTCAAACAAACATGTCTCTTTCAGAAGTAAAAGGAGCTCAGTATGCAGTTAGTTATCGATTAAAGAATAGACAAACATCATTGGGGAGCACAACCACCAACAGGACCAGAGAATGTCTGGGGGTGGAGAGAGAAACAAAGCAATCAGCCAAAAAGGACAGGTTCTGTTCAGGCTTTTAAGTAAGTGTAGCGTTGTGTGAGAAGCCGCAATCGAGAAGACGGTGATTTATTTATTTTTATGGTGGAGCCAGCCTTGACCCGACCTGCATGCACTCACAAACAGAGACAAAAACAAAGCAAACCAGTAATCAAACAGCAAATAAAGAATGTAATGAAAACAAATGAATTAAGAAAACAACGATACCACCCCTGTTCCCCTTATGGCGATTACACATTAAGTACAACAAAGCACAAACAAAACACACACAGTAAATCATGAAAAAGTCCGCGAAAAATGGCAACGGGTAAAATGTGATGATGAAAATAAATAATCCTGAGATCCGCACGTTGAATGGGAATGTACAAATAGTCCTGCTGGTAGTTCCTAAAATGATGAAGACGGGTGGACGGGTTCAGGAACGCTCCTTTCTTTGCAGGATTGCCATGAATCCACTTACAGTCCTCATGTACATAGGCAGACAGCTGACAATCCAGACTCACGAAACGATCCAGGACAAAATGAATAAGTACAGGTGACGCAACAGAAGGCAGACAGACATGAACTTAAAACACAAATTATAAAAACTTTTTTTTTGCTTTTGGTCACCGGACCCCTTTTTAAAAGCCGCGCTGACATCCTTTGACCTCAACAGCCCCAGCACCCTCAGCAGAAGACCAATCAGAGCCACTAGAGGCACTGCTGTGAGTTGCAGTTTCAAATTCTATTGGCTACTTTCATCATCCTAAGTCACGGTTCTCTCTACAGTACAGTGTTGCCATAAGAAAAAGCCATAAAAATTGCGGAGGATATTTTCGGTTTCCGCTAACAATTATTAGTTAGGTTCTATGGAAAAATCTGCGAATGACTGAGACCGCGAACTCTGAACCACGACTTTGCGGGGGTCTACTATATATATATATATATATATATACACATATATATATATATATATGTATATATATATATATATATATGTACATATATATATATACTAGCAAAATACCAGCAGAGGAGAAGTAGTGTGTTAAAGAAGCAATGAAAAAGAAAAGGAAACATTTTGAAAATAACGTAACATGATTGTCAATGTAATTGTTTTGTCACTGTTGTGAGTGATGAGTATTGCTGTCATATATATTTACACACACACACAAACATATATATATATACATATCTATACATATACACATATATATACACACACACATATATACATACATATATATCTACATATATACATATACATACACACATACACACACATATATACACACACAGCTATTTCAGATCAGTGCAATACGCTGCTTGTTAAAACGGATAACTCCCGCTCTTACGTGAAAGTCTGCGTGCATATTATGTTGCAAGTATTTGTTCAAGTTCTATTTAAATTTTAAATAGAAGGAATTTTTATTTAGTCGACAGAAATATCTTTGGTAGGAATGGTAAAAACAGACAGGAATATTATTCGTGAATAAATCAACTCAAACCTTAAACAACTTATAATATTTTGCTCTCCATAAAAATATATCCTGTCTAAATTATACAAGTTAGAAATAAAGTAAGCGTTAAAAGAACAAACATTCAAATTTCTTTACTCTTATGTAATTTTATATAAAAATAAACTTAGATTTTAAATATCCCAAAAGATTTTGCTCTCCATAAAAATATATCCTGTCAAAATTATACAAATTCAAATATGAACATGCTGCATAACAAAACCTGGAAATATAAATAAAATGTGTTCCTTTCAGCAATAACAAATCAAATCATTCAGTTGTCTTTGCTCATATGTCATTTTAGAGCTGGACGCCTGGCATCTTTTTTGGCAACAAGTTCGTTTCTGTTTGGTGTGAGGTTCTGTGTTGTGGAGATTCTCAGGATGGATTGCAGGTGCTCATCAGTGAGGCGACTCCTGTGTGCTGTTTTGTTAGTCTTTATCACTGAGAAGAGCTTCTCACACAGATATGTGCTACCAAACATGCACAAGGTTCGAGCCGCATGTAGACGGACTTTTTTTGTTCTTCAAAGTCACCAAAGCGCCGTGCAAACTCAGTGCGCTCAGTTTATCAGCAAAGTGCGTATTTGGGAACACCGTAGTGACGACTTGGTTTAACATTACTTGGCAACAGGGAAAGTGGGGCAAGTTGCACTGGTGCATTTGTGTCTCCCATAAAAGCAGCTTCACTTGAAATCACTTTGTGATTGTGCACGGGTAAAAACGTCCGCTGAAGTGTCAGATTCTTATTTAATTCTTCTGCTTTCTGTATCTTCTGCATTGCATTCAGGTCTTTCAGGTTACCCTGATGTTTTGTGTCATAGTGCCGTCTTAGATTAAATTCTGTAATTACAGCCACATTAGCTCCACAAATGAGACACACGGGTTCAGTAAACATATACTCAGCCTCCCATCGGTTTTAAAGGCTCTATTTTCAGAATCAACTTTTCTCTTCAGCATCGTGTGAGCTAGCCGCAATAACTTGCAGCATCATAAGCTAGACTTGATTAGCGCGTAAGTGTTCGCAAGGCAGCTGAAGCGCTGCATTATGGGATCTGTAGTTTATTGTGTTACCAGCGCTTCATATACCGGGCCATTAATAACAATAATACAGTATATAAAATGATCTCGTGGGCCGGATGTGGCCCGCGGCCCTTGAGTTTGACACATATGGACTAAATAGAACTTGAAAATATATATTTTTAAATGTGATCGCGCAATTCAGATAGAGTTGACGCACTACAGCCTGCATGCCTCAATAAGTCATCCTCCCCTCGCTCTTACTTTTTTTTACCGTTCATCTAATGAATACACTGAGTATGGCTTTACCAAAACAATCATTGATGGCGAATAAAGTATCCATTATTCGAGTATGTAGATCGGGATATATATATACATATATATATATACCCGTGTATCGCAGCGGAGAAGTAGTGTGTTAAAAAGCTAGAAAAAGAAAAGGGAACATTTTAAAAATAACGTAACATGACTGTCAATATACAGTATTTGTTTTGTGAGTGTTACTGAGTGTTGCTGTCATCAAGGATTTGATTATCATTATTTCTTTCAATCAGGTTCGTATTTGTAGGATGTGTTGTGTTCAAGTTACATTCCGTGTTTGTCAATCGTTGTAAAGATGACAGGTTTCATTCATCGATTCGTTTCTTACTGCATCAATAAACAGCTCGTCTTCTTCTTTATCTGAGACCTGACACACTGCATGCACGGTTTTTTACACTGTCTTCCTTTAGCGGGACATTAACTTTTTCCACCGTGTGCTTTGTTTCCGCAGTAGCTGGATTTATGAATATGCTTGTATGTATCAGACGCTTCATATTTTTGCTGCCTTTTCAATTGTGTAATTGGTTTTGTTCAGCCTTTGGAACTGTTGCTTTTATCTGTGCACTGCGTCAGTTCACGTGAGCCGCTCGGTGTACATGCATCAAAAGTTCCCAGCTGTGCTGGTGCCATCTCGTGCTATGTCCATGGCTGTATTTAATGTTACCTTAGTCCTGGCACTTAAAACTTTCTCTCGCAGTTTCGCTGAGTTTGTACCAAACACCACCCTGACCATCTCATCTTCCTCTGCATAAGCACAGTCCTTAACCCGTGAATATTTAGTGGGAGTTTGCTATTGGATTGCCGCTGACGGACGGCCTTATATGGGCAGGCACTAAATTACAAACGCCAGCGGCAGCCTGTCTATGAACTTAATTTAAAGTGTAGGTTTACATCGTGCTTTGTTTCAGTAGCAGAACTCATAAATATGGTTGTATATGTCACTCGCTCGCTTCTTATTGTTTCGCTGCCTTCTCAATTATATAATGCATGTTTTCTTCAGCGCTTTTGGAGGTCTTCCTGGTTTTCTATGTACTGCGTGATTACGTGAAGGCGTGATGATGTCACACGAAACTCCGCCCACGGCGTTCAAGCTCATCTCCATTACAGTAAATGGAGAAAACAGCTTCCAGTTATGACCATTACGCGTAGAATTTCGATATAAAACCTGCCCAACTTTTGTAAGGAAGCTGTAAGGAATGAACCTGCCAAATTTCAGCCTTCCACCCACACGGGAAGTTGGAGAATTAGTGATGAGTGAGTGAGTGAGTGAGTGAGTGAGGGCTTTGCCTTTTATTAGTATAGATATATATATATATATATATATATATGTGGATATATATATATGTATATATATATATGTATATATATATATATATATATATATATATATATATATATATATAAACTGCTCAAAAAAATTAAAGGAACACTTTGAAAATACATCAGATCTCAATTAGAAAAAGAAATCCTCCTGGATATCTATACTGATATAGACTGGGTAATGTGTTAGGAACGAAAGGATGCCACATTGTTTGATGGAAATGAAAATGATCAACCTACAGAGCCCTGAATTCAAAGACGCCCCAAAAATTAGAGTGAAAAAATTATGTGGCAGGCTAGTCCATTTTGCCAAAATTTAATTGCAGCAACTCAAAATTTTACATAGCACTTTGTATGGCCCCTGTGTTCTTGTATACATGCCTGACAACATCAGTGCATGCTTCTAATGAGATGACAGATGGTGTTGTGGGGGATCTCCTCCCAGATCTGGACCAGGGCATCACTGAGCTCCTGGACAGTCTGAGGTGCAACCTGGTGGGATTGGATGGACCAAAACATAATGTCCCAGAGGTGTTCTATTGGATTTAGGTCAGGAAAGTGTGGTGGCCAGTCAATGGTATCAATTCCTTCATCCTCCAGGAATTGTCATGCACCAGGAGCCACTGTACCAGCATAGGGTCTGACAGTGGGTCCAAGGATTTCATCCTGATACCTAATGGCAGCCAAGGTGCCTTTGTCAAGCCTGTAGCGGTATGTATGACCCTCCATGGATATGCCTCCCCAGACAATCATTAACCCACCACCAAACTGCTCATGCTGAATGATGTTACAGGCAGCATAATGTTCTCCATGGCTTCTCCAGACCCTTTCACTTCTGTCACGTGCTCAGGGTGAACCTGCTCTCATCTGTAAAAAGCACAGGGCACCAGTGGTGCATCTGCCAATTCTGGTATTCTATGGCCAATGCCAATCGAGCTGCATGCTGCTGGGCAGTGAGCTCAGGGCCCATTAGAGGACATGGGGCCCTTGGGTCACCCTCATGAAGTCTTTCTGGTTGTTTGGTCAGAGACATTCACACCAGTGGCCTGCTGGAGGTCATTTTGTAGGGCTCTGGCAGTGCTCATCCTGTTCCTCCTTGCCCAAAGGAGCAGATACTGGTCCTGCTGATGGGTTATGGACCTTCTATGGCCCTCTCCAGCTCTCCTAGAGTAACTGCTTGTCTCCTAGAATCTCCTCCATGCCCTTGAGACTGTGCAGGGAGACACAGCAAACCTTCTGGCAATGACACGTATTGATGTGCCATCCTGGAGAAGTTGGATTACCTGTGCAACCTCTGTAGGGTTCAGGTATCGCCTCATGCTACCAGTAGTGACACTGACTGTAGCCAAATGCAAAACTAGTGAAGAAACAGTCAGAAAAGATGAGGAGGGAAAAATGTCAGTGGCCTCCAGCTGTTAAACCATTCCTGTTTTGGGGGTCATCTCATTGTTGCCCCTCTAGTGCATCTGTTGTTAATTTCATTAACACCACAGCAGCTGAAACTGATTAACAACCCCCTCTGCTACCTAACTGACCAGACATATATATATATAGTAAAAGAAAAATCAGACAACAGCATAAAGGTTTCGGGGGTCCGGCCCCGTATACTGAAATCTGATCCACAATGAACAATTATGACAGGTCAAAGTACATGAAATATTATCCTGTAGGCTTGATGGCCAAAGATGGCGTTGGCGGACATTTATGTAGGAGGGGCCGGAAGTGGAGGAATGCTGGGAAGGAGCCGTGGTGGAAGATGGGATTGATGACGTCACGAGTAGTGGACAGAGGAAGGGCAGAAGTAGCGTACTGCGGGAAGCTTTAGGAGGGAGGCTCATGGGGCGGTGCGTCTTTTCTTCTGTAAGAAATAAAAGGAGAAAGGTTAGTACCCCGCCACTCCCTGCTGGCGTATGTCCTCCCGAACGTATTAAGGTCCGTCCGCGGTCCCCTACTCGCGCGTGCCTGACAATATATATACAGTAATCCCTCCTCGATCGCGGGGGTTGCGTTCCAGAATCCCCCCGCGATAGGTGAAAATCCGCAAAGTAGAAACCATATGTTTGTATGGTTATTTTTAGATATTTTAAGCCCTTATAAACTCTCCCACCCTGTTAACATTATTAGAGCCCTCTAGACATGAAATAACACCCTTTAGTCAAAAGTTTAAACTGTGCTCCATGACAAGACAGAAATGACAGTTCTTTCTCACAATTAAAAGAATGCAAACATATCTTATCTTCAAAGGAGTGCCGTCAGGAGCAGAGAATGTCAGAGAGATCGCTCGCTAAGAAAAGCAAACAATCAAAAAATCAATACGTGCTTTTAAGTTTACAGAAGCACCGCGATAAAGCGGCATTTTGTAGAGGAGCGTCTGTGTCCTCTGTGCAAACAGCCCCTTTGCTCACACCCCCTCCGTCAGGCAGAGAGAGTGAGAAAGATAGAGAGAAGCAAACAATCAAGCACCGTGCAGGAAGCATATCTTATATCATTGAGGAGTTTTAGTTAATATGTAATACATGCTCTGATTGGGTAGCTTCTAAGCCATCCGCCAATAGCGTCCCTTGTATGAAATCAACTGGGCAAACAAACTGAGGAAGCATGTACCATAAATTAAAAGACCCATTGTCCACAGAAAGCGGTGAACCAGCGAAAAATCCGTGATATTTATTTAGATGTGCTTACATTTAAAATCAGCGATAGAGTGAAGCTGCAAAAGTCGAAGCGCAATATAGCGAGGGATTACTGTATATATATATATATATATATATGTTGCATATATATATATATATAATGATATAAGGTCTGCCATTTAAATAACAAGAATGATGCAATAACTCCCTTTTATCTATATACCAATTCTAATGCTTGTCCCCATTCGCAGTTATGCACCGATGCAGTCTTGGCTTCCTTTGATCGAAGGTGTGGAGCAGATCAGTTTCTGTCAGCTATTTCAAGACCTCAGATATTTTCTTCTTTACTTCTTTAATGCATCCATTGACTCAGAAGGTGTTTCTTTACACACCAATTTCAATTTAGGAGTAACACACAAGTGCACGAGACATGCAGTCTTCCCCATAAGCCTCAGTAAGCATTTGAAAAGATTCATTTAGTGTTTTGCTCGATTTCACTAAAAATTTCAAATGGACACATTGCTCCACTTTTAAACTTAGCAGGATTTCGGCGCACGAGGAGAAACACAACGGCAGAGAGTGCTGTCGCTTGTTGTGCAGGTTTGGACAGGTTTAAACCTGAATGGCAAGTGCTCAGAATTGGTTCTTGCTATTTTAAGAGATAGAATCACAGTCTTGTTATTTAATAGACAGACCTCGTATATAAGACAGGACGCAGACAGAGGCTGGCTGTTTAATTTCTATTTAGAGCTCTAATTTATCTTAGCAAAGATAAATAGTTTTACAATACAGTCTTTAAAAATGATGTCTGATATTGTGCTGAGTATTTACTTTGTTTCAGGTCTAGGTTCAAGTGTAGGGTTATTCTTGCATCGGAGTGCAGTCATTCTCTTTGCAACATGATCCTTGTTCAGGTGTGCAGTTAAGATATTTGCTGTCTCATCTGCAACTTCATGGGAAAAACCATTACTCTTTCTGGCACATGAGTTTAGATGCTGGAGTCCCCTACTTGAAGTAATGGCTTGTTCTTAGCCTTTTCAGCCCACTGGCCCACAGCTTGTCTTGGCAGAGAGATTGTCACTTTCCTATCCACAAAGAGTAAGACATTGGCAGTTCTCAGCTTTTTATTTTCAGAGAAATGTTTCAGAGACTTTAGTCATTTTGGAGAGTGTGCTCAAGAGCGACCCTGGGCAGAGTGCCCCAGGGAATCCCTTGAGAGTTCCCTTGAGAGAGCCACCTGAATGAGCCAGGGATAATCTTCAGGATGTTGCAGTGAGTTTTAAGGTAATGTATAAATTTTCCTGATCGGATTAAAATAGCTTTCACATAAAAATAGCGTCTCCTCATAGGCGAGTTCTTCTGTCCATCTGAGTTCTCATGCATTGATTTACAGCTCTTTGTGTTTTGCTTGAGTCCATTTCACACCTTCTGGCTCAAGAAGCCTGAAGAGGGGGGCCTCTACAAAGATGTCACTTCAACACTGATTTACACCCTTGTTATCAGATAAAGCGCAGGCAGATCCTGGAATGAAGAGTTCAGTCACTTACATTGGAATGTAAATTGGGGACTTCTGTTAAATCTGCTTTCTTACAAGCATGGTGTGCCTCTAAAGTCTAGCAGAATGGGCAGTGCCCATTTTATCCTACAAATTTATTTTGCATACTGTGGAATGACTTCATTGGTGGATGAAGGGATGAGGATTTGCTTACTATAGGCAATTGTAAAACATTTCTATTTATGTTTTAGTTTATTACTGATGGTCAGATGTTCCCTAAAAAGTAGTGAGAATAAGAGTTGCAATGTGGCTGACCTATAAGTACAGCATTTTTCTTAATCTTTCAGCAAAAATTAATAAAAATGCATTGTGGTGTGTTACATTCAAATATGTTCAAATTAATACATACCAGATAACCCACACGACATAACAGATACCAATTTAAGTATACAACTTAATACAACATTCCCCCACTGGAACCAGGATCCAGAGATTAGCAGCCCCTGACCTTTTGCAAAGTCAAATAGGAATTTAATAGGTATTACACTAACCATATAATTTAGTAATTACAATTATTGCAATAATTTAAGAAAGAAGACTAAATTAGCATAAGCTACCTGTGGACGTGGCCCGGAGACAGACAGGTGGACATGTTGTAAATCACCACCACACGTTTATTTACATAAATATTTACAAGTCAAAGTGCACACACTAACCCCAAAAACAGTCCTGGCCACACAATGACTTCCTCTTCGGGCCACGTCCACTCTCTCTTCTCCTGCCTCGTCCTGCTTCCATCCGACTCCAGCCTCGAATGAAGGGAGACGGCCTCTTTTATATCATCCTGGACGAGCTCCAGGTGTGTCCCGGCATTCCTCCCTGGATATGCCCGAATGTGGCGGAAATGCCGGCTGTTCTTCCGGAAGCTCTCCGGGTGTTCCTTTTCTTCTTCCCCCCAGCACTTCCTGGTGTGGCGGAAGTGCTGAGGTCCAGGGTCCCCAAGGCATTGGGGCGCCCCTGGCGGTGACCATTGGTCCCTACATGGTTGGGCTTCCAAGCCCTCTACCCGTGGCCTCCAAAGCAACCAGGAAGGCAGCCCCCACGTGATCCAGGGTGGGCATTGACCCTCTTCCGGTCCCTCAAGGCGTCCCGGCCGGGTTGTGTTAATAAAAATGTATTGATTTACTTCATGAGGTAGAATTGCATAATATACAAGAATAGTGTCATATATTTCCACAATTAAAATGTGTGCTTGGATTTAAACTTTTAAACTCTAAATATTCTCAATTTTAATAGAAATTTGCCATTTTTCGCTCTGCGATAGAGGTCTATAGGGGGCTAGTAAATACTTAAACTAAGAAAAAGCAGTACCCAAAGAAAATTTCATATTACTTAATAGATTTGCTACATCTGTTTTAGATCTGTATTAATTATATTTTTTAACATGGCATACTCACTTAGCAAGGTGATTATTTTTAAAATCATATTAATGTCAGTTATAGGTCCAAACTAAAAATTACAGTTCATTTAAATACTGATAAAAGCAATAATACAATATTGTAATTTGAATTAGTGTTTGTATGCAGCAAGCAATCAATGGTTTTACAGTGAATCAGCTGTATCAGTGCTGCCATTACCAAACTCTGAGTCACAAAACAAATATAATTGCTGCATTGCACTTGTGTGGAATTAAAATGCTTCAATTTGTTTTGAAAACTGTCAGATTAATAACTGCTACGGAAAGCAAGGCAACAGCTTCAATTAAGTTGTGTGAATAGATTACATCAGTGCTGGAATCTCAAATAATAGATTTTCAATCTTTCTTGCAACAGTCAAAAAAAAAAAAGAATCTACCTTTTTAACCATTTCTAACGTACTTTTTCTATTACAGTTTGACGGGGAGCCACATGCTATCACAGCATTCTTGAATAAGACACAAGTCCTTTAAGTGGCACTCTTGCAAATACCAATGCCACTTTTGCCTAATTTTTATTTGGAAATTAAAATAATATTCATATATTTAAGAAGAGAGAGGAAACCAGAGTATCCCAGCATTATATGTGAGTAAAGCTGATGTCACATTATGCACATTCGAGTAGTGGGTTATGTCAGATTTGTCCACCACAGTTGCTGATCTCGTTGCCAGACCATGTAAACTTAAAATGAAAATTGGTGCTAATATTACATTTATCACCTGATTGCCAACCTTCCAGGCACAGGCGCTCTCTCCCCTTTTTCTGACAGCCAATGATGTGTTGCTTCTTGGAGCATGTCAGATGATTTAAAAAGTTCTTTAGGTCTAGTGGGTTGAAACTGAATTTTGATGCAACTATAGGAAATGTTAAATACTGTAAATATGATCACTAAAAGAAGAAGAAACCTAAATAATAAAATTGACTCAAAGTAGTAAGATTATGGCGTCACAGTGGTGCAATGGGTAGCATTGCTGCCTTGCGGTAAGGAGACCCGGGGTTCCTTCACGAGTCCTCCCTGCGTGGAGTTTGCATGTTCACCCAGTGTCTGCGTGGGTTTCCTCCCACAGTCCAAAGACATGCAGGTTAGGTGCAATCTGTGAATTGCATTGTTTTGTTTTGACAGCATTCATGTTTTAATTCAATAGTGTGAAATACACTAGAAAATGCATACAGACATACAAAATGCAATTGTAGGTGAACTAAATATTTTTTGTGATGTTTTAATGCAAAATATGAGTCATGGACACCAACATTTTGTAAATGTTCTGGCAAAACAAGCTTATTCAGTTTGTTTAGGTTGAAATAAGCTATGAGAATAAACGTTAGAAAACATGAGGAGCTCTCGGCCATTTTCATTTTGTAAAAGTAGCTCTCAGGGGAAAAAAGGTTGGAGACCCCTGGTGTAAATACACACTAATATACAAATATGTATACCACTGATATTTATGGTTAAATTATTCCTAGCCAGCAGCAAAGGTTACCGTTTACTGCTAACATCACTTCTGCTGTTTTAGCTACAGTACACGCTGCTTCAGAATATTTCATGGATTAATGTTCATTGTTTCCATATGTGAAATCATTTTTTTTTTTGGCTGCAGAAAGAGTTCTGGGACTCATTGCTGAAGATGACTCAATGCTAGTTAAGAGATGTTCCAACTACACAAAATAAACACCAGTTCTGATGAAGCAGGTTGTGGTAAGCACTCAAATGACAGGCAACACAATGGTAATGGTGGAATAATGTGTAAGAATGGAGTCTTACATTTGCGACTTGTTGGTGGTTTGTCCAGGCTATTTCCACCATAATCTACAGATAGCAATGTAGGTGTTCATAAAGGTGTTGTGAAGGTTTCTTGCATAATGTGCTGGTCATTAAATACTAAACCCTCACCCCGTGCTGGCCCTTAAATGGTATTATTTCCATTGATCTTTACTAATACATGTAGTACATCAATACTAATATTATGATACATGGAGTCCAGGGATTTGACCGCAATCAAACTCAATCTGTTGTTTTAAGACTGAAGTCAGAGGCAGACCTTTAAAATCTTTCAATTACTAGGGTTGTTTGCATTTTGATTCCAACCCATGGTAACTCATTTCAACTCAGAGATTCTCTTATTCGCATGGAACCTATTTCTGCTCTTTTAAGTCCTTGTGAAGAATGCTAAAAAAGTAACAGGACTGGCTGATACATCTGACAATATGCTTGAACATAGTTCTGCCTACTTAGCAGGGATGCGCCACCTTCATTTTCATTTTGAAAAAAAAAGTTAAAGACCCAATAATGGAGTTGCATTTTATTACATTTTGAACATACCTAGGATGCTGAAAACTGTTACCATCAGTAATAGAATACTTCTAAAAGAGCTACAGATAGAGGGTATGTCTGACCAGAAGCATTACATTAAATCTCATTAAAAGCGTTTTTTCTGCAGCCACAACTTGACTATCATGTTATTTCAACCTCTGCATAAAATGATACAGAATCACATAGCCTATTAGCATATTAAGCAACAAAGATCATCCTTTCATAGCATAGTACTGCAAGATGAACCCCTTTGTCTTAGACGGGATACAAAGATATGCTTTCAAAGTGTGTTGGTTTGTCAGTGCAGCATATTGAAGCTGGGTCTCACCATATTCTGAACCAACTCAAAGAGCAGAGAGGGGCACAGCACTTCTCAGCACGTTACTTACCAGCTGCAGAAAATGCTGTGTTACCTCACTATGCAGAAAAGAAAACAAGAATGTTGTAGAAAGAGCTAAATACGACAACTGACACAATTATTAAAAACAAATACAGGCAGCCTGAACAGTAATTCTAATCATACATTTTGAGCTTTGATTAAAATGCAGAGAACAATGGAGCATCTCTTAATTAATTCAGTTCAGTTTAATTTATTCTTAATATGATGCATTTCAGCAAATAAGCCTGGAGCTTTCAGCAAAAATACATTATAGTCAAAATAAAAAAGATAACATATGCAATAAAATACAAAATCACTATGCAAACTTCACATAGACGTATACAAATATATTCATATCTATAGACTCATTTCAAAATATTACGTTCTTAATAAATCCAAATGCATTAAGATGCATGTGCATCGAAGAATATATCAAGTTAAGACCAGCTGCTAAAAAGCTGAGGAAAACAAAATCTTGTAGTCCAGTAATGACTTACCTAGGCCTGCAAGTCTTCTACACCTCCCATCTTGTCGTCATCAGAGGTTATTGGCATTTGTCTATTTATTTAATGACTGACCTGCCACTTTCATTATTATTCTGATGGTAATGGATTATTATACAGTATGGCTAAAATGTATGTGGAATATATGGTTTTTCTTCACTGTTTTCTTTTGGACAGAGCCTCTGATTAGGATTCACAAATTGTCTCAGAAAGGTAGCAGTCATGTCCTGACCAAGTGGTTTTTCTGTAACTCTTTTGGTTCAGTCACTTGCCAGCCGGCAGTAACAGTTTTGCATTTTCAGTACTGTTTGGTTGCTGTTGCTATCTCATCCATGCACTTGCTGGACACATTGGGGTAGTAACCGCTAAATCTTATTTTTGGTTTTTGATTTGTTGCTTATGCAGCTGATTCCCAAGCAGTCCAAATCTATTAGTGTGTGCTGCTGACATGTCTACCTGCTTTCTCTTGTAGGCAATAGGATTTGTCCACCCATTTGGATTTTGGATTGTAATTTGCCAAGTCTCTGAATACAATTATATGTTTTTTTTGTTCTTTATTTCGCCTTATACAATTTCTTGTATTAGGAATTTGTTAGTTTTCGCATACCGCTTGGGGTCAGATTGCAGGGTCAGCCTGGAGCAATTGAAGGTGAAAGGTCTTGCTCTTCTGCTTTTGGCAGTGACAGGGATTCAAACCGGCAACCTTCAGGATACCAGCGCAGATCCTTAGCCTCAGAGCCACCACTCTCCCCATATTTTTCCTGTATTTAGATTGCATATTTTCTGATGTTTATTTTCCTGGTTTTTTTTTTACTTCTGAGTCTTCCTTTAATAATACAGTGAATTATTTCTGGGTTAATGAATGTTCTTTGTTTTGACATAACAAACTGCTCAAAACAATTTAAGGGAACACTTTGAAAGCACATCAGATCTTAATGGGAAAAAAAATCCTGCTGGATATTGCTACTGATATGGACTGGGTAATGTGCTAGGAATGAAAGGATGCCACATCGTTTGATGGAAATGAAAATTATCAACATAGAGAGGGCTGAATTCAAAGACACCCTGAAAATCAAAGTGAAAAAATTATGTGACAGGCTTGTCCATTTGTTGCATCAACTCAAAATCGTACTCAGTAATTTGTATGGCCCCACGTGCTTGCATGCATGCCTGACAACGTCGGGAGAGGGGGGGCATGCTCCAAATGACATGACAAATGGTATTCTGAGAGATCTTCTCCCAGATCTGCACCAGGGCATCGCTGAGCTCCTGGACAGTCTGAGGTGCAACCTGGTGGCATCAGATGGACCGAAACATAATGTCACACCCTGAGGTGTCCTATTGGATTGAGGTCAGGCGAGCATGGGGGCCAGTCAATGGTATCAACTCCTTCATTCTCCACAAACTGCCTGAATACTCTCGTCACATGAGGCCGGGCATTGTCGTGCACCAGGAGGAACCCAGGAGCCACCGCACCAGCATAGGGTCTGATAATGGGTCAAAGGATTTAATCCTGATACCTAATGGAAGTCGAGGTGCCATTGTCTAACCTGTAGAGGTCTGTGCATCCCTCCATGGATATGCCTCCCCAGATATACCATCACTGACTCACCACCAAACCAGTCATGCTGAATGATGTTACAGGCAGCATAACATTCTCCACAGCTTCCACAGACCCTTTCACATCTGTCAAAAGTGCTCAGTGTGAACCTGCTCTCATCTGTGAAAAGCACAGGGTGCCAGTGGTGGACCTGCCAATTCTGGTATTCTATGGCAAATGCCAATTGAGCTCCAAGGTGCCGGGCAGTGAGCACAGGGCCCACTAGAGGACATCGGGCCCTCAGGCCACCCTCATGGAGTCTGTTTCTGATTGTTTGGTCACAGACATTCACACCAGTGGCCAACTGGAGGTCATTTTGTAGGCTCTAGCAGGGCTCATCCTGTTCCTCCTTGCCCAAAGGAGCAGATACCCGTCCTGCTAATGGGTTAAGGACCTTCTACGGCCCTGTCCAGCTCTCCTAGAGTAACTGCCTGTCTCCTGGAATCTCCTCCATGCCATTAAGACTGTGCTGGGAGACACAGCAAACCTTCTGGTAATGATATGTATTGATGTGCCATCCTGGAGAAGTTGGACTACCTATGCCAGCTCTGTAGGATCCAGGTATCGCCTCATGCTACCAGTAGTGAAAAAACAGTCAGAAAAGATGAGGAGGGAAAAATGTCAGTGGCCTCGACCTGTAAAACTATTCTTGTTTTGGGGGTCATCTCATTGTTGCCCCTCATTAACACCAAAACAGCTGAAACTAATTAACAACCCCCTCTGCTACTTAACTGACTAGATCAATATCCCAGAAGTTTCATTGACTTGATGCTATACTCTCATTAAAAAAGTGTTCCTTTAATTTTTTAATTCCATCATCTGGTTTTTAAACAGGTGCCTCTTAAGAATACATTAAGGATGAAGGTTGAATGTTGAGGTTGTGTGTTGTTTCACTTAAAAACTCTTAGTCATTGTTATCTTGTAAGTCGCTAGCTTTGATCGCTGCCAAGAAATCAATCTCTTGGAAATATAGTTACCTTATTTTTAAGTTATTGCATAATGAGGTGGTTTTAGTGATACTTAGTCTTGACGTTCCTTGAAGAAAAGTTATTCCTTTATACTACCCTTATTTGGTCTTCAGTTTTAACTACATTTAATGAGCTTTCTCTAGTTGGTATATCCCTAACCAGGCATGGCTGTTTTCAGCATTTACCGTTACTTGTCCTGATGGAATCTAAAGAGTGAAAACAAATCACCTATCTAGAGACCGCAAACTAATTCTGACTTAATACATTAAAATTATGTTGTTAAATGAGTGCTCTTTCTGAATTAAATGTTCATAAACATCCCAGAAACTGCTCCACTTTTTCCTATAAAAGATATGTCACCTTGTAGCAAGTAACAGATATGCAAAAAAATGTTTCGAAAGTGATTTTAATTTAATTTGCTGTGCCTAGAATATAATTCTTCTTAGACTAACAAACATTTTTTCAAACCTTGTCCTGGAAATTTTGCACATTTATACAATAACTAATTCACAAAACTGCATTGACTATTTGAGATGTGGAAGTAGATGTATGCTTGATTTATTTCTTGTTGGCATCATCACCCGATTAATACTGCAATTAGTGCACTTGAAGTCTCCTGCTGGAATAAAACTACAAAGAACTCTACATTTCTGTTTGACTTTTTATGATTATGATCTGCCTAAATATACCCTTGATCTACCTTCAAGAGGCAAATTAACTGTCATGATCAAGTCAACTGAATGAGGAGAAAGGTACAAATTCTCCTTCATGGCTGCTAGATTGCACCTTTCATTTTATTTTCAGTGGCAGAGGTTAAGTACCTAGATGGTAGATAAACTTTAATCAGAATTCCAATGCTGGAGTTATAACCAGTACATTCAGCTTGGGAGGAAAACCAAAATTCTTAATAGGAAGCAGACAAGGTCTGATTTTTATTAAAGCACTTTGGTTGTTCTGGACCAGGTTTTGACAATTTTGTAACATTTTCAGCGTATGCTTGGTTGTTTGGGTCCTTTCTTTGTGATCATGACATTTTTAATTGTTGATGGCCTGGTGTGTCGGTCATCTCAGGGCATTGTGTTCTTTCTATTCATACATTTTCCGTTTTTAATTGTTTAGTTAGTGATCTTACATTGTTCAAGGGATCTAAGTAGGCTGCAATGTGGTGACATCACAGGGAATGGACTTTGCTTATTTTCCCTTACAATAAGAGCAGATATGAAAAATTGTAAGCTGTTCTAATCTTATTTTAAATTGTTAGATTGTTTTACTATTCATTTTGCTGGAACTTTGAATCTCTTTTGCCATCTGTAAGTTTCCATATTCATTTATTAGAATTTCGGAGCACATTCTTTGGTTTTTAAAGGCCACGAGCAATTTCATTTAGAAGATGCAGCAGTTATGTAGGCGGATGAGCATGGTAAGTGTGCAGAATCAGGGGAATGAAGCGGACTCTTGCAAGTTTTACATAGGGCTGCTCCTTAGCTTCTTTTTCAAGGATTAGCATGAGTGCGTTGAACACGACTTCCTTTATCTCCCTGATAGTTCTAAACCTGACTCAGCACCACGTTATGGGCTTTTATATACTTTATTGTTTCTTTTGCTTTTTGAGAATAATGTCATCTGGTTCACCACAAATGATGCTTTGTTACATTATATGTGCTGTGTTATTGACATCTTGTAAAAGGCAAATTGCAAAAGCACACATTATTATTACTAAGCAGAATTTGACACTTGTCATTACAACAGTTTTTATTCTGACAAAAAATCTTGTTGGTTCACAAAGTGAAACAAGTCATTTTGCTTGTTTGTAAATAAATGTCCTTTGTTTGTCTTTGTAAGAGTGTAAAAGAACACAAAGATAAACCATTTATCTGTTGGTAAACTATGAGTTGAATTTTAAGGTTTTTCATTTTTTGTGGCAATGTAGGATGGGGACCACTAGAGAGTCAGCTGGTTTGTTTGGCCAAAATAAAAGGCTTTTGTTCATTTAGCTAGTTGATACACATATGCTTATATGATTATATATACGCTTGTGATATGATTATGTCCTGCTTAATATTTTCTGCTGCTTTTTGGTAGAGTAATTCAAAATGATCACTTAAAGGATACATCTGGTCACAATTATTGCTTCACAATCATGGTATATATTATTTGCAATATGAAATTGCATTCTAAAGTAAAACATTTTTTATAGATTTAAAAAAATGCTTAGCCTGTACTTGCATTTCCTGACATAACAGCCTTAAAACTTACCGAATGAGTTCATTATGAAGCAGCAAGTTTTTGATTTGTGATGAAAAAAAAAAAACTGGAAGTAATACAATTTATCACAGATTCTTGGTACTATTTTCATGAGGTAAGGATATGTTTCTTGCTCAGAGTGGGCATTGTGGGTGAATATCTGACACAATTTTGATCCCCCTCACCCCCAGACAGCGAATGTTCAAAGCTACAGGCTACATATTATTCTACTTTAGTCTCTGCAATTCTGTTTCTTCAATGGTTACTGTAGATCCCAGAATATAAGCCGAGAATTTCGTCCTAGATTTTTGGCTTGGAGTTTGGGGGTCGGTTTATACAACAAGTATCATTTCAGATTCAAGATTTCCAGCACAATGCCGGTTTTGCCGTTGAATATGGAAGTAAATAACGACGAAACCACAGAGCCATCTTTCAGATGAAGAAGTAACTTTGCATGCTTTAAATTAAATAAAGAATTTATTCAAAAAAGTGTTTTAGTTGTTGATTTTATTAATAAAATTTATAATAAATTATCGGGAAGTTTAAAATAAAAGTTTTTGTTTTGATTTACGATCAACATCTTGCGTTACGACCGGAATGCGGTCACGTGTATCCGCTTGCGCAATTGTAAACAAACAACCGAGAGCTTTAGTAGCGTCAGTTGGAGCCCAGATACATGTGTTTGTGGATGTAATTTCAGTCTTGCAGTGATTTACCTATATATAATTCACTAAGACCATGCAAGCAAGACACATAATTGCTAAGGAAGGAAAAGAAGGTAAAGAAAGCGATCACAATCGAAACGAAGATGGAAATTGTGTGGAAATATGAGTGCTGTTTGTGTGACCGATCTCGCTAATATGTACAGCATGTCGAAATCCACCATCTCGACAATTTTACAAAGAAAAGATTTGCATAAGGAGGCTCCTTCTAAACAATAACCAACTTCCGTTTCATTCTCCTCCTCCTCCCTTCCTGCAGCCCAAAGATGTCAAATTAAATGGTGAGTACAGTATGAAATTGTTGTTTCTAGAATAGAATAGAATGCCTTTTATTGTCACTATACACATCTACAATGAGATTAAAAGCAGCTCCTTCAGTGCAGAAAAAAAGTTCTGTATAGGGCTTGTATGGTTGTTTTTTTAGCCTTAGCATAACACCGGATCTGCAGCCCTGCTTCTGCTTTCTTTCCCTCCTCTGTCTGCATCGTCTCCTAGAGCTGACAACAATCCACGGAGAGCCCGCTGGTCTCGCTATGTTGTCTGGGATGTTGTGCGTGTGATGAAAAACACTCGAAACAGATGTCTGGCTCTGGACACCGATGTCTATAAGGTTCTGAAGGGTGTAGCGGATGTTCGCCGAAGCGTTCGTGCACAAACAAGAAAAAAAAAGTACAAAAACAACAAAAAAGTGCACTGAAAAGGAGAGCCCTAAGCCGCTGTGACCATGCACGCTGCCATGCTCCTAGCTTAATCTAGCCTACTTCTGGTAGGCTAGGCACTTTTTATAACTTTTTGGTTAGTACATTAGAAAAATTATTGGTGTTTTGGTAAATTATGCACATTATACAACCATTTTGTATTATGAAAAGGTTAAATAAGTGTTGCAGTGGGAGGTTTGGAACGCATTATGGGTTAGCCTTCGCGAACAAATTAAGTTCGTAAGTCAAGGGTCCACTGTATTGCGTAGTTAGTCAAATTTATAACGAGTCTCCGGAAATCCACCCACCGATGTACCGTATTTGCGTATATAGTTTCAACACAAAGCTTTCATTTTACCAAACTTCTCCGCAATCACTTCCTGGTTTCCATCAAAAATGCTGGCAGTCTCAAATTCTTGCCGATAAACATGATAAATATACCTGAAGAGACACTTTTAAGGAAATTTAGAAAATTTTGCTTGGAGAAGGGGGTCGGCTTAAATACCGGTCATTGGCAAATACATGTAATTTAGTAGAGAAGGGGGTCAGCTAATATACCGAGTCAGCTTATATTCCGGGATCTACGGTATGTTCTGCCATGGCTTGTAACACTAGACTATTTTTTCCTAAAAGGTGCCAATTTTTTGCCTGTTACAGTCTGTGTTGTTATTTTTCATAGCCTGCAAAGAAAGATTCATGCCGAGTGGCACTGTAGTGGTGAAGAACACATATAAGAGTTAAAATGTACTTTATACACAGACCAGTGAATCTGAAATGAACCAATTACATGGTATTGCATTTTTGTGTGTAAGCCTTAGATATTGAAAAAGCCAACCTACCTGCATGTCGATACTAAGTTCACAGAATCAATCAACACCAAATGTTACGTACTTTCTGTGTGCACGTGCAATAAAAACAATACTGACAAAATGAAAATGGCAAAGTTTTCAATGCAGACAAACCACAATGAGACAGACTGCAATGGCACAAACAATTACTTAATTTTATAATTTTTGCAAAGTTGCTCTTGCTGAAGATATGGTAATAAAAAATAAAACAATGTTTTTGAATGAATAAATAACTACAGCATATATATATGGTTAGAACATACAATGTCCATGTCATGAGGCAGGAATGACAGCTCTGCACTAGAATACTGTGTATGCTAAAACATCTATACTAAGCTTACTAAACATCAATGGATGCCTATAGCACACTACACGCATGCTCAGCCTTTCTCTTGCTGAGTACCTGCCCTGAAAGCACATGTGCATTATGATACCAGTGATATTTTTCAAAATAATGTAATAATATATACAGTGGTACCTCTGGTCACGACCGTAATTTGGTCCAAAACTCTGGATGCGATCCGAACGTAATTTCCCCATAAGATTTTATGTAAATACAATTAATCCGTTCCAGACCGTACGAACTGTATGTAAATATATATATATTTTTAAGCACAAAAATAGTTAATTATACCATAGAATGCACAGTGTAATAGTAAATTAAATGTAAAAACATTGAATAGCACTGAGAAAACCTTGAACAACAGAGAAAACTAACATTGTAAGAGTTTGCGCTAGACCCTTACGAACCACTCGCTATAAACAATTTTTTTGTATGAGTTTTAAGCACAGGGAAAAAAAATAAATGCCACTTCTCTTGTGAAACTTTTCAAACCATCCTGTACTGGCTTTAAATTCCTCACCATCGCCATTTGAAGAAGAACGTTTTTCAGTAAATTACCATGAATCTTCCTGGCTTTCTCGCATATGATCATTGAACCACATTAGCAACATTTTTTCCACCTCTTCCAGCACTTGAGGCCTCTGCTTGGTTAACATTGTAACTCCTTTTGCAACTTCAGCTGCTTTATTAGGCCCTGTATACGCCATCAAAAGAAAATGGAAAACGGAGAATGGGAAATCATTGGCGCTTACGAACATGCATAGGGAAACTGGCTGCTAGTGTTTTTGTTTGCCACTAGAGTGTGTGGTCGTGAACAGATGCAAAATTTTGGCAAACTTTTTGGTCATAACCTGATTTGTGCATGTTCCGAAACATTTGTGACCAGAGGTTCAACTGTATATGTCTTTTTTTTTTGAGTGGGAGGGAATAAGCTTATGTATAGTGAAAGTTTATTAATGATTGTGTGGCTATTTTCAGTGATTATTTTCTAGTTGTCTACAGAACAGAGAGAACAGTTCACATCTGCTCAAATATAATTTAGCACTGGATTTAAAACTGTAACATTCATGCAGATACTTCTCTGAACATGCCAGAATGTCTGACTGGGGTCTGAATAGGTTTTTCTGGGTAGGATTTAGTGAAAGAATTGTGCATCTGAGTTGATTACTTGTTCAGGAAGAGGTGTGAAATTTTCAACATTTTTTTGGCTTTTTCTGCTTTTGTAATAGTGCACCTGGCATTAGCATTGTGACAGAATATTTATGGAATTTGATTGATGTAAAAGACAGGGATAGATTGAGAATAGGTTGGCCTTGTCTGTCCACCTCCGCATGCTGCCAGTGCAACCCTCACCAGGTTAATTAGATTGAAAGAACACAATTTTAAAAAAAAAGAACTACACAACGTCAATGTATAAGTTATTTATTGTGATACTGTTAAATAATAAACCTGTCAGCTGACAATACTTGTTTTTGTTTGCCTTCAGGATTTTTAATTTAAACAAAAAGCTGTTCAGAAAGTTATTTGTCATCTCCCAATGTCTTCTACTCTATTCCTAATAAAAAAAAACTTGCACTCTTATATTCCTCAAATCATGTTTAAATATACATAATAAAGCTGGAAAAAATACTGAATTTCCAATAAGTTTTCTCATCAAGGCTGTTTAGAAAATGCTGAACAGAACATTTAATACTAAAGTATAATAAAATATATCTTCTCTAAGCAGAAATTTGAAACTGTGCTTTTAATGACAAATTCGACCTTCCAGCTTCTGTGAAGGGGTTTTGAGGGATAATCCTTGAGATTTAATCGCTTAATCCTCAAGGACAATATGTGCCCCTTTGAGATTCACAAACAACTTGAATTCCAATATTTCAAATGCAGTTAACCTAGAAGCAAATGCTTATGCCTGTGTAAGAAGTGACTCATCCCAAAGCTCAATGTGAATCACAAATTATATTGGTCTGTAGCAGCAGTAGAAATTTCAACGAAAAAGTCGTTTCTATTTACAGAATCTGAAGCCTTGAGAGATATCAACTTTATCTTAAAACTACAACCTACCCATGAACTTTAAACCTGATTCTTCGGAGAGAAACTTTAAAACCTCAGCACAAACTTTCTATTTTCAAAGCACAGCGTGTTGAGAGCCACACAACACAAATTGATCCATAATGCAGCCAAGGAGACTCTAAGAAGTCAAATTCTTGGTTTCCACAAAGGGAAGTAATTCCAAAAAACGGAAGGAGACAAACTGTATGCCTCTCTTTTAAAAAATTTTTTTGAAAATGTAAGAAGATACACAAAGCATTTGTCTTTTTATGGAACTACTTTATAAGCTTATTTTGCATTTTCCAGACTTCTTTTTGTTCAAAGGCAACCCTTACAAAAAAAAGAAATGCTTCAGAAAAACAAATTTGTTTGGTCAAGTTGGTGTTTGCATGAAGTAAATGTCCAATACTTCAAACTGTTTATCATTTTTTGGTCATTATTTATTGTGCCGGGCTACCTGCCTTTATTTCCCAGGATCAAAATAGTATTTTGTATTTATTCCTGTTGTTACTTTTACCCTTGCTGTTATGAATTGCCAAACATGGAGAGAGAAACCCTCAGAAAAACCCTGACCACTATGAACCTATTAAATAAAGAATAAGTAACACAAGGAGATTAATAAACTCTTTAATCAAAAGGTGGAACACCCAAAAGTAAAAAAGGTAATCAACAAAAATACAAAAAAGAATACATACATTAATAAAATATCAGATATAAAATCTCAAAACAAAAATTCAAAAACAAACAAAAGAAATATACCAGAATAGTAAGGAATATACCATAATCAAAGGACTATACAAAACACCTTTAAATAATAAAGGAAAATATCCAAAATCCAAATTCAAAGGAAAAAACAAAACAAAAAAGCCAACAGACAATGTTCAGAAGACCAAAAGACTAACAAAAGCTAAGGAAACAAACAACAACAACATTTATTTATATAGCACAATTTCATACAAATAATGTAGCTCAAAGTGCTTTACATGATGAAGAAAGAGAAGAAAAGACTAAGTAAGAATTAAAATCAGATAACACTAATTAACATAGAATAAAAGTAAGGTCCGATGGTCAGGGAGGACAGAAAAAACAAAAAAACTCCTGACGGCTGGAGAAAAAATGAAATCTGCAGGGGTTCCAGGCCATGAGACCACCCAGCCCCCTCTAGGCATTCTGCCTAACATAAATGAAACAGTCCTCATTGTATTCAGGGTTCTCATGGAAGGACTTGATGATGACGGTCACATGGACTTCTGGACTTTAATCCATCAATGTAGGGACATCACTGTGCTTTGATTTGGTGGTGGTGGCATAGGGTTAGTACGGATTTTGGATCCACCATGAATAGTAATGAAAATTAGTTGAATATACAGAGCTTCAGGATTAAACTAAAATGAAGTTACGAGAAAGCCATGTTAAAGTAATATGTTTTTTAGCAGTTTTTTAAAGTGCTCCACTGTATTAGCCTGGTGAATTCCTATTGGCAGGCTATTCCAGATTTTAGGTGCATAACAGCAGAAGGCCGCCTCACCACTTCTTTTAGGTTTAGCTCTTGGAATTCTAAGCAGACACTCATTTGAAGATCTAAGGTTACAATTTCGAATGTAAGGTGTAAGACATTCCGATATATAAGATGGAGCAAGATTATTTAAGGCTTTGTAAACCATAAGCAGTATTTAAAGTCAATTCTGAATGACACAGGAAACCAGTGTAGTGACATCAAAACTAGAGAAATGTGCTCGGATTTTCTTTTCCTAGTTAGGATTCTAGCAGCTGTATTCTGCACTAGTTGCAAATGATTTATGTCTTTTATAGGTAGTCCTGAGAGGAGTGCGCTACAGTAATCTAGTCGACTGAAAACAGAAGTGTGAACTACTTTCTCAGCATCTTTCAATGTTATAAGAGGTCTAACTTTTTCTATGTTTCTTAAGTGAAAAAATGTTGTCCTAGTAATCTGATTAATATGCGATTTAAATTCAGGTCACAGTCAACAGTTACCCTAAATTTTTTACCTCCGTCTTGACTTTTAATCCTAATGTATCAAGTTTATTTGTAATAACCTCATTATATCCATTATTGCCAATCACTAAAATTTCAGTTTTCTCTTTATTTAGCTTGAGAAAACTACTACTCATTACTATTACTAAGGTGTAAGACATTGTGTTAGTGAAACAACAGAGTCGGGGTCATCAGGTGCTATTGATAAATACAACTGTGTGTCATCAGCATAGCTGTGGTAGCTCACGTTATGCCCCGAGATAATCTGACCTAACGGAAGCATGTAGATCAAAAAGAGCAGCGGACCCAAGATAGAACCTTGTGGAACACCATATAGAATATCATGTGTCTTTGAGTTATAATTACCACAACTAACAAAGAATTTTCTCCCTGTCAGGTAGGATTCAAACCAATTTAAGACACTGCCAGAGAGGCCCACCCACTGACTAAGGCGATTTCTGAGAATATTGTGATCAATGTATCAAATGTGGCACTCAGATCTAAGAGGATGAGAACAGCTAAACCACTTCTGTCTGCATTTACCCGCAAGTCATTTACTACTTTAACGAGTGCAGTTTCTGTACTGTGATTTGTTCTAAAACCCGACTGAAACTTATCAAGAATAGCATGTTTATTGAGGTGGTCATTTAACTGCATAATGACTGCCTTCTCTAGAATTTTACTTAAGAAAGGTAAGTTAGAAATAGGCCTAAAATTTTCAAAAGCAGAAGAGTCAAGATTATTTTTATTGGGTAGGGGTTTAACTACAGCAGGCTTAAGACAGTCTGGGAAGACCCCCGTATCTAATGACGAGTTTACTATGTCAAGAATACTTTCAATTACCACGATACTTCTTTGAAAAAACTTGTTGGTATTGGGTCAAGGATGCAGGTGGAGGGTCTTAGTTGAGAAATAATTTTATAAAAATCAGGTAAATCTATTCTAGTGAAAGAATTTAACTTGTTTATAGTACTGGGGCTTAAGAGGATCAGTGTTGGGGAGATATAATATATTATTTCTAATATCATTAATTTTTTTGATTGAAAAATACAGCAAAAAAGCCTCACAAGTTTCACTGGAAGTATTCTGCAGGCACTCTATTGAGTTACCTGGGTTTAGCAGATGATCAATCATAGAGAGGATTAAAATAACATAACTCTAATTTAATGCCACTGCACTGAGGCAGAGAATGTAGGGATTTTAAGTAGGCCCCCAGGTGCAATGTTGGAACTTCATAAAGCATCTGGTACTTGTTTTTAATTATGGATCTTGACCCTGTGTTATCAAACTGAAGGGAATCATTTCAGCTAACCAAAGTAACATGTGGATACATAATTGACAATTACAAAATAGCAAAGATAGAACTAAAACAGAGTATTTTATAAAATAATGGAAATAAAAGAAAAAGAAAAAAAAATCCAGAGGTAGGTCCATAGGAAACCATAATACTTAACAATCCAATGGACAATCATTGTGTCTACTGAAAGCATGTTAATTAGCAGAGCAGGTCCAACTTGGTCACATTTGATCTTGCGATTTATTCTTATTACCAGATAAATTTAGAAAAGGCTGCATTTAGATAACAAATTCTGCTTAACACAGCTCCATAACCTTACCAAATACAAAACATATTTACCAGTTAAATACTATAATGTAGTATCACATTATACATCACCAGCATCAGTTGGTTGGTATGTTCGGATAAAGCCTCTCAAGAGGTTTGGACATCTTTCCACATGGCTCTGTGCAAGTGACCTGTCAGGTTCTACTTTGACAAAGAAAATCAAAAGAGTTGCATAAGCAATTGAGGAAAACAATTTCTTTTTTTGAATGCCTCAAAAATATAGTGCTTCATATTGCAAAATGGTAAATGAGGTGTGTGACATACTACACTAAAATTCAAAACGTGCATATCCAAGCTGGCTAAATTTTTTTTGTCAAATCTTCAATAAAGAATATATAGGGTTAGGGTTATATGCTATTTATTTAGAAAACAACCAGCAAAGGGAAAAAAAAGTAATTTTCATTTAATTGGTATATAACCCTATTACTCATTGAGCAACTTCTCTAGCTTGAATTGGTGACCCCTATCCGTCAACATACTACTCTATAACCACATAACTCACACATACAAAATGGAGATTGTAATTTTGTTTTCTTTTTTGGCACTGCCAATATATTCGGCACCATATACATTACTGGTTCTGTAGGTGGCAACGTGTAAAATAATATTGTAAACTAGCCGACCCGCGGCGTATACGCCACAGAATTATTTATTGATGGGTGAACACTTCCTGAAAGACACAGTTATCCAAATGGGGTGGGTTTGAGGATACGACAGTGAGTGAATGAAAAGATGGAACTCTTGAGAGAGCAACATACAATTGTCTGTGACTGAAAACTGGTTTTGGCAGATACAGGCATATCTTTTTGAAAGTTTGGCCCTGTGCCTTATTAATTGTCATTGCAAAGGCTAATCTAACAGGAAATTGTCTGCGTGTAAAAGTAAAAGGCAAATTTGAATCTGATGGGGTCAAGAAAATCTGGGGAATAAGGACAGTTTGTGAGGTAGCAGCTGCGATAGTTTTACACTCCAGTACATTGCGGTGAATGATGGTAACAGTCAGTCTAGTGCCATTACAGAGACCACTTGCTGGCATGAGGTTTCTGAGAAGCATGACGACTGAACCAATTTTAATTTTGAGTTTATGCTGAGGCATGCCAGTGGGAGTAAGACTGTTAAGAAATTCTTCGGGGAATGAAAGTTGATCTGCGGGATCGTCTGTGACGATGGAGTCAATGCTGATGAAAGTTACTTCGTCAGTAGGGATAAGTTTCAGTACTTGTTCATTAAGGTGAAGCGAGTCTTCTTTGGTGATGCTTAATATAACTCGCGTACTGAGTTGTTCTGGAGTGACAGTTGAGAAGTCGATGCCTCGAGAGCGAGGGTGGACGCGGGAGGAGGGTTAGAGTTGTTGGGAGGGGCTCTGTCATGCGTACCTCATGACGCGGGAGGAGGGTTAGAGTTGGTGGGCTGGGCTCTGTCGTGCATACCCCATGGTCGGGCGACTTGGTCGATTTATATATAGAAAAGCAGCTGGAACCGAAAAGAACAATGAAAAGTCAACGTGGCTCAGAGGTGCATGTGGACTGTAGCAGAGACCAAAGCGACTGAGGCTGTGTAGATAGATTTTTGACAAAATACAAATGCAAAAGCATCACAATCTATATATATAATTCACTAAGGCAGGACAACCATGGAAAGCACGCCGGTAGGGGCGTGGACTCACTGAGCCCCCGACAAGTAAGACACCTATGGCACACGCAGAAGGAACCACGTCCACCAACTCCTGGCACCTCCGAGCCACGTTGACTGTTCATAGAAGCATGTTTCTCATGGAGGTGAATCGCCATATGCAGCGTGTTAAACGGTTTGCGAGGGGTATCCCATGGGATTTTCAAAACAATCCTTTACAACTGAGGTTAAAACACAATGAAGTAAGCAGTCTTTAAAAACCGAGTTTTCAGTTACGACGCACGACCGAGTGCACCATAGCAAACTGTTTTACTGTGCTGGTTCGTTCCGTGCATTGTGATAATGTGTCTTTTCTTGCTGATTTATTACATTACCGATTTTTCAAATGTTAATTTTCTCCCTGTGCTTAAAAATCATTAAAAAACCAGCCTGATTATGCGGTGTATGGTAAGCCGCGGGTTGGCTATTTAATATATTAATAAAAATGTTAAAGATGAACAGGAAGGTGTGGTACAGTTTGAGCCAAATGAGATTACTGCCAGCAAAAAGAGGAAAGGTACAATCTATACCTGATGAGCACAGAAAGTTCCAAGACAAGTGGATAGCTGAATTTTTATTTGTACCTCATGGAGCCAATCCATGGTTAATGGTTAATCTGTCACTAAACATGTGTGATAGACAGTCGGCGGGGCGCCCAAACAATGGGAGGATGGGGGAAGGCAGCTACTCTGAGAAACTGCCTCCCCCAAGACACTAGATGGTGATTTCCCTGCAGCGTAGCGGTGCCCCGGATTCCCTCACCATGCGATCTGGAGTTTGGCTTCACAGCCCTGCTGGGTACGGTGGGTGCCACCAGGAGATGCTGCAGGAGGACCTGGGGATTTCTACTTACTGCATAGCCGGGAAGTACTCCAAAGTCACGTGGACAGAAGTCCCAAAGTACTTCCAGGCTGAAGAAAAGTCAAGTTCTCCGTCTGACCTGGAAGTGCTGGCAAGTCATGTGGTCGGAAGGGCTATAAAAAGGACTGCTGAAGACCCAGCAAGGGAACCAGAGTTGGGAGGTGGTAGACAGTGCTTGCTGGGAGGAGTGGAGGAGATAGAGAAAGAATTGTGCGTGTATTATCAGTGTATATATTTGCCTGTGTATGGTGGCTGTGATGCTTCGGGGCACTATTTATAAAGGAAGAAAAAGAATTAAAATACTTCATTGTTTACCTGGTGTCTTAAGCGTCTCTCTGTCGGGTTAGAGGAGCGACAGTGCCCTCTAGTGTTACACATGCAATTAAAACTCAGTTTCCAAATGAGACACACACAATTTAAATGGCATGTCCCCACCTGCAAGTAATAGATAAAACAAAACCAAACAGTTTACAGTTTTGCTGGATGAGCAGCAGAGACTCATTCACAGAACAAACTCAATGTCTGAGTATATAACAGAGACACAGATAGTAAAAGAGCGTTTTTGGCATCTGCAGAAATACTGTATGTTGGTTTCAGCAACAAGACGTGATATAAAGCAACTTACGGCACTGCAGTTATCCGATATGAGTATAATGAGGCTGGTTAAAGTCACTGGTAAAGGTCTTAACATCCAGCTAATAGCAGATCTATCCACTGGTTCCTGCTTCAGTATCACATTGGATAGCATAGATGTCTGTGACATTGACCAGTTTTGAAAGTGAGTCAATTTATTTAAAGAAGAAATGTTGTGTTTACTGCAATGTCTTGGCCAGTCTAGTGATAAGGACACCTTTCAGGCAATTTTTTAACTGGTCCTCCTAGGAGGATTCGTTTTGACGACGTGCTTGCCTCACTTGTCCATTAGTGGCAGAAGGAAAAGTAAAAGAGATACCGTTTTGCGGATGTTAGTGGTTAAGCGACTTTGTCTTTCTTCTGAAGTTTCTTTCTGCAGCTGTGCTCACCTCGCTGAGGTGGAGTGGTGGCTCTGAGGCTAGGGATCTGCACTGGCAATCGGAAGGTTGCCGGTTCGAATCCCTTAAAATGCCAAAAGGGACTCTACTCTGTTGGGCCCTTGAGCAAGGCCCTTAAACTGCAATTGCTCCGTCTTGGGTATGACGTTAATCTGCATGTAGTCCCTCCGGATGGTGACAGAATTGGCACTCCTCACATCTGAACTAGTGTGGTGCTGAGGTATCACCTGTTGCATGGCTGCACTCCGGTCCTAATCTGGATCCTGAGTTGGTTTGTCATGTGGTGGGTGCGGCAATGCACTGTATCAGTGTGTGCTTCTAACCTCAGGTCTTGTATTAGTTTGTATGAACGGTGCTCCCAATATACATAGGAAAGAGAAAGGAGTCTATTAGACTGATGAAAAAAAATAGATGAAATTCCAAACCTTGTTAGTTTTCAAAGCATCATTCCCCAAGAGGCTCTTGTAGCAAAATTCAGGATCGATGAGTTGCAAAATGTGATGCAGTTATTCGTGCATGTGGTTAACTTCCTTGTTTCAAAGGCACTGAATCACTGACAGTTTTATCTGCTGAAGAGTAAAAGACACAGTACAGTGATTTAGTGATGCACAACAAAGTGAGATGGTTACCATGTGGCAGAGTACTCAAGCTCTTTCTGAGCCCCTCTTAGAAATACAGCAAAGGAAAATGGGAGCCAGAATTGAAAATTCCTGAATGGATGGTCCAACTGAGCTTTTTGACTGACTGTTACCAATGTAATAAAAGGAGCCAATCACACCGGGTGAAATGAACATTACGGCCAGCTTGACAGAAAGTAGTTCTATTCCTGTCCTCCTTACCAACCTGTCTCAATTGAACAGTTTAATAGTTTAGGACTTCATAAGAGAAGAAGTCAAGTTTAAAACACAGTAGAATATTCATGTAGCATTTATCTAGTAACTGACAAAAGAAAAAGACTGTGACAACGTAGTTAGGATATAGCGGGTTGGACAATGGACAAATATCTATTGACTATATTTATGTACTAGCAAAATACCCGCGCTTCGCAGCGGAGAAGTAGTGTGTTAAAGAAGCAATGAAAAGAAAAGGAAACATTTTGAAAATAACGTAACCTGATTGTCAATGTAATTGTTTTGTCACTGTTGTGAGTGATGAGTGTTGTTGTCATATATATATATATATATATATATATATATATTTACACACACACACATAAACATATATATATATATACATATCTATACATATACACATATATACATACATATATATCTACATATACATACATACACACACATATATACACACAAATACATATATATATATATATACATACATACACACACATATATAAACATATATATACATATACATACATATCTACATATATACACACACAGCTATTTCAGTATCAGTGCAATACGCTGTTTGTTAAAACGGTTGACTCCGCTCTTACGTGCAATAACAAATCAAATCATTCAGTTGTCTTTGCTCATATGTCATTTTAGAGCTGGACGCCTGGCATCTTTTTTTGGCCACAAGTTCGTTTCTGTTTGGTGTGAGGTTCTGTGTTGTGGAGATTCTCAGGATGGATTGCAGGTGCTCATCAGTGAGGCGACTCCTGTGTGCTGTTTTGTTAGTCTTTATCACTGAGAAGAGCTTCTCACACAGATATGTGCTACCAAACATGCACAAGGTTCGAGCCGCATGTAGACGGACTTTTTTTGTTCTTCAAAGTCACCAAAGTGCCGTGCAAACTCAGTGCGCAATAACTCTAGCCGCAATAACTTGCAGCATCATAAGGTAGACTTGATTAACACGGTAAGTGTACGGCAAGGCAGCTGAAGCGCTGCATTATGGGATCTGTAGTTTATTGTGTTACCAGCGCTTCATATACCCGGCCATTAATAACAATAATACAGTATATAAAATGATCTCATGAGCCAGATATAATTACACGCGGGCGGATGTGGCCCGGCCCTTGAGTTTGACACATATGGACTAAATAGAACTTGAAAAGATATATTTTTTCAAATGTGATCGCGCAATTCAGATAGAGTTGACGACTACAGCCTGCATGCCTCAATGAGTCATCCTCCCTCGCTCTTACTTTTTACCGTTCATCTAATGAATACACTGAGTATGGCTTTACCAAAACAATCATTGATGGCGAATAAAGTATCCATTATTCGAGTATATAGAGCGGAATATATATATATACATACCCGCGTATCGCAGCGGAGAAGTAGTGTGTTAAAAAAGGTAGAAAAGAAAAGGGAACATTTTAAAAATAACGTAACATGACTGTCAATATACAGTATTTGTTTTGTGAGTGTTACTGAGTGTTGCTGTCATCAAGGATTTGATTATCATTATTTCTTTCAATCAGGTTCGTATTTGTAGGATGTGTTGTGTTCAAGTTACATTCCGTGTTTGTCAATCGTTGTAAAGATGACAGGTTTCATTCATCGATTCGTTTCTTACTGCATCAATAAACAGCTCGTCTTCTTCTTTATCTGAGACCTGACACACTGCATGCACGGGTTTTTTTTACACTGTCTTCCTTTAGCGGGACATTGACTTTTTCCACCGTGTGCTTTGTTTCCACAGTAGCTGCATTTATGAATATGCTTATCAGACGCTTCATATTTTTTGCTGCCTTTTCAATTGTGTAATTCAGTTTTTGTTCAGCGCTCTTTGGAACTGTTGCTTTTATCTGTGCACTGCGCCAGTTCACGTGAGCCACTCGGTGTACTTGCATCGAAGGTTCCCAGCTGTGCTGGTGCCATCTCGTGCTATGTCCATAGCTTTATTTAATGTTACCTTAGTCCTGGCACTTAAAACTTTCTCTCGCAGTTTCGCTGAGTTTGTGTCAAACACCACCCTGACCATCTCATCTTCCTCTGCATAAGCACAGTCCTTCACCCGTGAATATTTACCCGTGGCAGTTTGCTATTGGATTGCCGCTGACGGACGGCCTTATATGGGCAGGCACTAAATTACAAACGCCAGCGGCAGCCTGTCTATGAACTTAATTTAAAGTGTAGGTTTACATCGTGCTTTGTTAGCAGAACTCATGAATATGGTTGTATATGTCACTCGCTCGCTTCTTATTGTTTCGCTGCCTTCTCAATTATATAATGCATGTTTTCTTGAGCGCTTTTTGAGGTCTTCCTGGTTTTCTATGTACTGCGTGATTACGTGGGAGGCGTGATGATGTCACACGAAACTCCGCCCCACGGCGTTGAAGCTCATCTCCATTACAGTAAATGGAGAAAAACTGCTTCCAGTTATGACCATTACGCGTAGAATTTCAAAATGAAACCTGCCCAACTTTTGTAAGGAAGCTGTAAGGAATGAACCTGCCAAATTTCAGCCTTCCACCCACACGGGAAGTTGGAGAATTAGTGATGAGTCAGTGAGTGAGTGAGTGAGTGAGGGCTTTGCCTTTTATTAGTATACTAGCAAAATACCCGCGCTTCGCAGCGGAGAAGTAGTGTGTTAAAGAAGTTATGAAAATGAAAAGCAAACATTTTAAAAATAACGTAAGATGATTGTTAATGTAATTGTTTTGTCATTGATATTGAGTGTTGTTGTCATATCTATCTATTTATATATATATATATATATTTATATATATCTGTATATATCTGTATATATATATTTATATATATCTGTATATATATATTTATATATATCTGTATATATATATATCTGTATATATCTGTATATATATATATATATATAAATATATATATAAATATATATATATATATAGCAAAATACCTGCGATTGGCAGCGGAGAAGTAAAAAGAAAAGGAAACATTTTAATAATAACGTAACATGATTGACAATGTAATTGTTTTGTCATTGTCATGAGTGTTGCTGGCATATATATATATATATACATCTATACACATATATATACACAGTTATATATATACATATACACACATACATATATATACATACTGTATATATACATACTGTATATACACATATACATATCTACATATATACTGTATATACACATTTATATATACAAATCTACATATATATATCCACATATATATATATATATATTAGGTGGGACTCGATTAAAAAATTAATCCAATTAATTAGAGGCTGTGTAAGAATTAATCTTGATTAATCGTATGTAATCACACGTAAATTTGCCCCAAATCGCAAATGGTTTTTTTAATTTAAAAGTGTTTTAGTGGGCGACAGAATCAAATAATAGACATGGACATGAATATTGTAAACTGAAGCTGTTTTAATTTCTGAAAAAAAGCCTTTAAACTGCATTTGAATTCAAAACAGAAACAAAAATATCATCCCTGGTTAAAATTGGGCAGACTTAAAAATAAAGTGGTAGTTTAAGTACTTTAAGTAGATTTTCAGAATAGTATTGTCTTTAAATAATAATAACCAAAATTTCAACATAAAGTGCAGTTTTTCTTCTTAAAAAAATAAGTCAGAAACATAAAAGGTAATTTGACCAACTTAATCTTTAAACTCTGAGTAACCTTAGCCAAAATTATTTTGTACATTAGGCTAAAACAGTGTGATCATTGAACATTTTGTAATTAGATGTAATTAGAATTACTAACGGTCACGGAAGTCCAATGATCCCCAGTAAGAGCCACAAAGTCCGCTTTCTGTAATGCATCTAATTTTGCTTGCTTTTCAGTGTGCACAAAACCATGCTTTTATCAAGGCTTCTCGGAAGTCGAAATGATCAGTCGTAGGAACGCGCTTTATTCCGACTCTAACATTTTTGTAGCTGTGATGTGTGCATCAGTGTAATGGATGTACCAGGAAATGATGCATTGACAAAAGTTCCCGCTTGCTTGGAATTGAAAGTGTGATTAAATGCGTTATTTTTAACGCGTTATGGAGTACATGCATCGAAGCTTCTCAGCTGTGCTTGTGCTAATAAAGGGAAACATTTTAAAAATAACGTAACATGATTCTGCGTTAACCTAATATTTTTTCATACGTCCCAAACCAAGGAGATCGAAGGTAAAATGAATCAGTAGCGCGTACATACTCAGTGCATCCCCTCTCGAATCGAACCTCGAATGTCGGCATTAGAGGCTTAAGACTCTACAATTGAGCCACAGCATGTGGCTTGTCTATGCGAGTATGTACTGTAGATAGGGGTATATATATACATTTAAATATATACCCGCGTATCGCAGTGGAGAAGTAGAAGTTATGAAAAGAAAAGGGAACATTTTAAAAATAACGTAACATGATTGTCAATATACAGTAATTGTTTTGTGAGTGTTATTGAATGTTGCTGTCATCAAGGATTTGATTATCATTATTTCTTTCAATCAGGGTCGTATTTGTACGATGTGTTGTGTTCAAGTTACATTCCGTGTTTGTCAATCGTTGTAAAGATGACAGGTTTCATTCATCGATTCGTTTCTTACTGCATCAATAAACAGCTCGTCTTCTTCTTTATCTGAGACCTGACACACTGCATGCACGGGTTTTTTACACTGTCTTCCTTTAGCGGGACATTGACTTTTTCCACCGTGTGCTTTGTTTCCACAGTAGCTGCATTTATGAATATGCTTATCAGACGCTTCATATTTTTGCTGCCTTTTCAACTGTGTAATTCGGTTTTGTTCAGCTCTTTGGAACTGTTGCTTTTTATCTGTGCACTGCGCCAGTTCACGTGAGCCACTCGGTGTACTTGCATCGAAGGTTCCCAGCTGTGCTGGTGCCATCTCGTGCTATGTCCATAGCTTTATTTAATGTTACCTTAGTCCTGGCACTTAAAACTTTCTCTCGCAGTTTCGCTGAGTTTGTGTCAAACACCACCCTGACCATCTCATCTTCCTCTCCATAAGCACAGTCCTTCACCCGTGAATATTTACCCGTGGCAGTTTGCTATTGGATTGCGCTGACGGACGGCCTTCTATGGGCAGGCACTAAATTACAAACGCCAGCGGCAGCCTGTCTATGAACTTAATTTAAAGTGTAGGTTTACATCGTGCTTTGTTTCCGAAGTAGCAGAACTCGCTTCTTATTGTTTCGCTGCCTTCTCAATTATATAATGCACATTCTTGAGCACATTTTTGAGGTCTTCCTGGTTTTCTATGTACTGCGTGATTACGTGGGAGGCGTGATGATGTCACACGAAACTCCGCCCCCACGGCGTTGAAGCTCATCTCCATTACAGTAAATGGAGAAAAACTGCTTCCAGTTATGACCATTACGCGTAGAATTTCGATATAAAACCTGCCCAACTTTTGTAAGGAAGCTGTAAGGAATCAACCTGCCAAATTTCAGCCTTCCACCCACACGGGAAGTTGGAGAATTAGTGATGAGTCAGTGAGTGAGTGAGTGAGTGAGGGCTTTGCCTTTTATTAGTATAGATCTAGATTGCAAATACCATACATTGAATCAATGTTCATATTACTTACTACGTGTCAATATTGCTGCTACTTCTTTGTCTTGTCTTGTTTGTGTTTTAATTTAAAATTTTAATTTTAATTCCATTTTTAATTTATTTTAATTTATTATTTGCACTGCAGGGCAGCACGGTGGCACAGTGGGTAGCACTGCTGCCTCACAGTTAGGAGACCTGGGTTCACTTCCTGGGTCCTCCCTGTGTGGAGTTTGCATTTTCTCCCCATGTCTGCATGGGTTCCTTCAGGTGCTCCGGTTTCCTTCCACAGTCCAAAAATATACAGGTTAGGTGCATTGGCGATTCTAAATTGTCCCTAATGTGTGCTTGATGTGTGTGTGCCCTGCGGTGAGCTGGCGCCCTGCCCGGGGTTTGTTTCCTGCCTTGCGCCCTGTGTTGCCTGGGATCGGCTCCAGCGGACCCCCATGACCCTGTAGTTCGGATATAGCGGGTTGGATAATGGATGGATGGATGGATTTGCACTTCATGTTGTTACACTGTGGACCCGGAGCTTCGCAATTTCATCTATCTGTATACTTGTATATGGTTGAGATGACAGTAAAGTTTGCTTTGACATTTTGACATAGATAGTCATGAAATTCAGGATGTACAGGGCAATGAGGACACAAAACAGCTAATGTAGGTGCAAAATAGTGCTTTTATACTTTTATTGCACAATAAAGTCTTCAATAAATAAATAAATAAATAAATACTCTTCAATAAATACAGTGTTCTTAGGTTAAAAACAACAATAAATAATCTGATAAATATGTTCAAATCTGAGGTCAAAATTTTGTCAAAATCTGACCATTAAAATGAATACTAGCTTTGATGATTCTTTCTAAAATCAACGTCTTCTTTACTCAACCATTTTTTGGCCTTCTCACCAAGCACAGTCATGCCTCCAGCTTGGCTTGTGTTCCAGCTGCCATCCATCAGCATTCAGTGGTAGCTCACTTGACTCGTTTGGTTGCCACTGCTCCTTGAATGTTAAGCAGGAGCAACCCTGTACCATGAGTACTGTCCTCTCACTCTTCTCTGGGCCACTTCCTGACCTCTTGCCTCCACACTGCCATACCAGATCTCCCACGATCCTGCTTCAGTTGCTTTTCATATCTTTTGCTTAACCATAAAACTTCTCTTTTTGTTTATTTATTTTTTCTCTTCTCCCTTTCTCAGTCCTACACTGGTTCCTTTTATACTAAAGTGGGTTCAAGTACCTAATTAAATAACCCAGAGCGCTAATGAGGAATTTGGGTGAATTACAAGCTCTGCCAATTTCCTCATCAACACCCCGGAGCCACTCATCCAAGCTACTGTGTGCACCTACGCTCTCCTGGAGCTTAAGCTTACTGTTTCTTTAAAAAAAAAAAAACAAACTCAAGCATTGCCACAGACTCCAAATGAGTTTTACCACATTACTTCTCTTGAGTGCAGTCATTACACAGCTCTGTCCTAGCTACCATGCTACTTTTGAAAAAGAAAATGTGGACAATCTGAAAGCCGAGCTACCAACAGATGGTAGCCATTTCTGTTGCATGGTCTCTGAAGTAGACTATCCTGTGAAACAATGCGTGTAAAGGTCATGTCCTGTTTTGTCAGCACATACACATGTGAACGCACGTTTTCCTCATGAAATGCAGTGAATGTGAATCACATAAACAGACTAACCAATGTACACCTCAGCTAACTTACTAAATTGTGAACAACAAGCTACAAATACACCAGTAAAACTGTCAGACTTCGCTCATCTCACAATTAAGGTCGGCCTCTTTTCATTTGCACGGCTCTATTTGTGTGATTGCTTAATGATGTTGATACACTACATTGTGAATGGCAGGGAAATTAATTTATAGCTAACTTAGAAAGATATGTTGTATGGTGGTTCTGTTTGGTAGACGGTGGTGTCTCCTAATGTGGATCTCTTGATAACAATAGTCAGGAATATTGCTGTAAACTAACTCGACTTTGCCAAGTTTGAAGGACATTTTAGATAATTAAGTTTTAATTAAAACAAATAAGCTTTGTACAATGGTCGTGACTGTCGTAATTTTTACACAAATAAAATATAAAATTATTACTTGAATTTGAAGGAAATAAAGCCCAGACTCTGTTCCAATAATAACTGTGTACTAAAGATAAATGTAATATTAAAGTAGGTCTCTTTTATTTAGCATTTAGACTTTCATGTCTCAACTTTCAAAACATTACACTTCACAAAGGGATATTATATTAAATGATATCTCATCACCATCTGCCAGTATTTTTGAAAAGCTGCTAATCTTTTAATTTATCTGCTTTGAATGACTACCTTTTTAGCCTAGATGAATGACAATGGTTATATATAAATCATTCTATTTTTTAAATTCTGTTGAGAACTATCTAGGAGCAATTTTAATACTATCTACAAAGCTAAGTGACCTTTCTCTGAAATGACGGGACACATTTTAAGCTTTAATTTGAAGCTAAAACACTTAGGAAAACAGTTCAAGAGAATTATTTCAAGCCTTTGTCTTCACGCTTTGTTATGCCTTCCCACCATTAACTTCGTTCATGGGAAAGTGGCTTCTGCTGCATCTTACTCATTTGGATAATCAAATATTTTCTTAAGTGGTGGCAGGCACTGACTTTATTAAAAATGCATGAAAAGCATGCAGGAACAATTAAGAGATCATTATAACATAGCAGACATACTGTTGGTAAAAGGTATGCGTGAAATATTACATTAGCACCTTGTGTGTTTTTTTTATTTTTATTTTTTTATAATGTGGCACATATATTAAAATATTCCTTCTTCAATCAGTTCTGCATACTGACTACAAAAGTTGGGTTACTTCAGAGCCATATTTTTTTGCCTACAGAGCAGTCAACGGGTCAACACCATTATACTGTATTTTTCGCTCCGTAAGACGCATCTAGGTTTAGAGGAGGAAAACAAGAAAAAAATATTCTGAACCAAATGGTGTAATAAAATATAGCAGAATAATATTTCAACCATATAAAGTCAACAGCGGTATTAAGACCCATCATCACTGTCATTAACAAATGAGGAGAGACTTTAAGGTTCAAGCACTCTTCTACTGTAGTTTTCGGGAAACCCCAAGAACTCCTCATCACTAGTGTCAGAATTTATGAAGCTCAGTTGCTCACAATCACAGATCCGCTGCAGACATACTGTTATGCGGGTGGATCTGCTGCTGACGCACTGTTATGGGGGCAGGCCCACTGCCAGAAATATTTGGGCCCAAGACAACTGGGTACGTATGGGTCTCTCTGCCTTCCCCCAGGTCCCCACATGTCAAAACCTTTAAATATGTATACAAAATGATGGAAATGTAGTTTATCTGACAGCAACAATGCTGCATTTATGAATACCATACTTGATGAGTTAAGCCTTCTCGCACATCAAAGTTTGACTGCGAGAAGGAAAGCCATTGCTAACGGAAGCTCGTAGCGGAATTGAAACAATACATTAATGAGATAGGCCTATGTATTATCTAACGTGTAACGGTACAATTATACCAATGCAATGAATAGGAGTAACATCTGAACATTTTAATATACAGTACAGGCCAAAAGTTTGATTTTAAACTGTGCCTTGTATGTGTGTTTTGTGTGAGAAGAAACTTAAAAGACAAAGCACTTAATTGTTTGTGCTGTGCCGTACGTTTAAAGTGTACAGAAGAAGAAGTAAAGAATCTTTAAGTATAGAAACAATTAAAGTTTTACAAGAAAAGCTAAGTTTAGAGAAGATGCATTTTTCCATTTTTTTTTTTTTTGCCTTTTATTCTATGTGTGTAACAACTTTTTTCTTTATTCTTGTGTGGATTGTTTGCTTTGAATTTTCACTAAATATTTTAAAATGAACTTTTGGCTCCCGTTTTACCCGTGCTTGAACTCCTGTGGCTACACACATTAATGTTTAAATGTAAATATTAAGATTTTAAATATATACAGTAGAAATGGGTGCTTATGTTGAAATTCAAATCAGACAGAACTCCAAGCATCAAAGAAAAATCGTAAAGCAGAACAAGGGAAAAAAAAAAAACTGCCTCAGTAGACCTGTATAAGAGTAGGTTTGGATGGAGTTTGGTCAGGCCACCATAAACAATGATCTTTAGGTAATTTGAAATAATAGTAAATGTGACATCACCCAGGCTGTTTGTGTCAAGTTATTGGACAGCTGACCTTGACTAGACATTTTATTGAGAGTCAGAAGGAGAATGCTGAAAAATGTTTGCCTTGTAGATGTACCCACCTTGGAGGATGCATTTGATAAGATTGGGTCTAATTCTGTGGCTAAAGAATTTAAAGAGATTCATAGTGACAAGGCTATAAGAGCTGGATTGAATCCGGCTGCCAGTGCTGAAAACAATTAATATTGTCAACATTTCAGTTGGTTAAATAAAAAATATGCTTTTTATCCTATTGAAAGTAAATCTGAAATTGTAGTTACATTTTTTGAAGTGGAAGAATTGTGGAAAAATGTATCACAAAACCAGACCTTAACTGTTTAACAGGCTAGGACAAAAACCAAAGAAAAAAACCAGTAGTGTTAAAGAAAAAATAGACCATCTTCAAATAAACAGAATGCCTCGCAAGGGCAGTGTAGTGAAAACAGAAATAAAAATGACTCCTGAACAGCATTCCTAACTTAAATCAAGAATGATATGACTGAAAACAAAACAAAAAAAAATCATTTATTTTTGTTCTTTTTTTCTATTTGATTCAAGCAGGGAGCAAATGCTGAATGGGAATATGTTTGTTGGAGATTGCAGCTTTTATTAAAGCAATGGTCTTTATTTATATACTAGACATTAAGCCCATTACAATAATGGGCGCTAGAACAGTAGTGCATAAACATTAGTATAAACATATTAAATGGCAAGGGACCTTGACCTCATTCTATTTGTCTTTTTTTTTTTTTTTTGTCAAAAATATTTTTGCAAGAAGCCTAAAGTAAAATAATAATAAAAATAAAATAGACACGTATATGACAACACAGTAAGTATAATTAATATTGTCTTAGTGTAACAATCTGTAAGACACAATATCTGAAGAAGATATTTAGGAAAAATGTTCTATTTTTTTACCTCATGAAATGTTTCTATAAAATTAATTAATTATAAAATTTCATTACAGACAACATTTCTTGTAAATATTCTGAGTTTGGCCACAGTTTGCCTTGATCAGGGCCATCTACAACCTTGACAACAACATCTGGAAAATTTCTAATTCTTGATAATGTAACATATAACTGACCGTGGCTGAATACTGATTCTGGCAAGTAAATGCCAACTTTTTGTAAGGTTTGCCCCTCTGAGTCTTTCTCTTTTAGCGTTTTTCTGACAGTCATTTTCTTTTTCTTCAATCGATCTATTTGCTCGTATTTTTCTTTGTCTTTCAGCCTTTCTTTTGTTGATGTTTACGTGTTGAGCTGACCGTTCTTCCAGGAGATGTTGCTTATATAGGATTTGATTGTTTGTGTCTTTTGTCCTACTTGACGTGTCCTTTTTTTTTTTTGGGTGGCATGTTGTTAGCAGATATGTCTGTAATATTTTTTTGTTTTATTACTTTATTTTACTCTGTAGCACTTTGCAATCATTCATATAAAGTGCAGTATACATAAAATTTATTAATATTATTATTAATATTTTGTCTTACAGTAATACTGGCTTGTATGTGGCTGTAATATGCATGAGTGTATTGTGTGCCTTTAATTTTCTCTTGCAGTAATACTGGTTTATATTTCCGTAAAATGCCTGTAATTTTCTCTGACAGTAATTCTGGCTTTGATGTCCGTAATATGACTTTAATTTTCTGTCACAACAGTGGGCAATCAGCAGAGTGTCCCAAGAAACTGATGTAATGAGTGGCGTGCAGTTGATAATTGTGACTGTGTCGTCTCCCCAGCAAGTACTGCGCAGTTTCCCAGCAAGTATTTTAAATCTGTGCTGGCATGTAGCTCATTATTGTATGTGTGGCGTCTCCCCAGCAACGGATTTTATGTGCGCGGCGGCGACTACCTAATCAGCATTCTCCCCAGCAATGATGTCTTTTATTTGCTTATCATGCACTGCCGCTGCTAGGCCATTCACTGTGTGTCCAGCTTCCAGTGTGTGTGCTTTATTTGCTTATCATACGCTGCCGCGGTTAGGCCATTCACTGTGTGCCCAGCTTCCAGTGTGTGTGTGTCCAAGGTGCCGTGCGCATGGGCGGGGCACGGTGCGATGTGCGTCGTGGCCCCACGCATGTGCACTTCACCAGAAGACACACACACACGGACACCTGGACGCACACAGGGCTTTTATTAAAGAGGATATATTGATTGTACAGTAAGTGCTAGGGAGAAAGGACAGACATACTGGCCAGGATGGAGAATGATTTCTTGCACGGAATGGCCATCATGGAAGGACAGCAGGAGTTGAGACTTGACCTAACCAGCGCGCCTTACATTCTTCATCCTGGCATGGAGCTTCCGGCTATGTGTATTTGCGGCTGGAAGAGGTAGGTGCAGGCAAATGGACACTAAAAGTGACGTCAATAGTGGAAAAGCCTGCACAGGGAGGAAAAGAGGAAATGTTGATGATGGAACCACCAGACAACAGGAAAAGAGGAAGGCCAATGAAGAGGTTTATGGATGAGGTGAGGAAGGACATGAACGTAGATGGAGTGGCAGAAAATGATGTAAAAGACAAGGACAGATGGAAATGAATGATCTGCTGTGTCTCTGCTGTGAACATGGAACAGTGGACTAGCTGTTTGTCCTTCCACAGATACTTGCGTGCGGTGGTCGTGTGAGTCTGTCAGTCTTATCTACACTTTTTTGGAGTTAATAAAGGATTATTCCTGCATAACCAACTGAATTTTGTGCTAAGTGCTGCATGTGGTAAAGTCTTGTTATTTGGTCTCTGAATTTGCACAACAAGAATGCATCTGGTCTCCTGTACAGTTTGTAATTTTCATGGCAGGGATGTTAAAACGAAGCCAAAGCACAGGGTGCATCCAGATTCAGAAACTATCAATTGCATCTTTGTTTTTTGTAGATTATGATGCCATAGTCTTATTTGAATATGAATTAGTGGCCAGTTCACAAAATGATATAACAGAAGCATCTGGACTGTCTTGTTTGCTCTGTGCTATTGATGTTTGTTATTATTGGATTTTGTAATTATATGCTGTATCAATTCATTGTTTGGTTTGCGATTTAGTGAGGGTAGCAGTGTTAGTGTGCTTAGGTAATATGATAATGATTTTGTACTGTTCTTTTGCTTTGATTTGATTCATTTGTATAATGTAACAGTTGTTTGCTTTCTAAGGGGAATTCCAATGAGTGATTTGCTTTATGGGATTGGTGTCCTCTTGATTTAGATCTTTTTACAGAAATTGATTTGTTAAAGCTTGTGAAGTGTGGTACATCATCATGCCTTTAAATGCAAATCATTATAAAGTCTACTGTGTATTTTCTCTTCTTCATATATACAGGTGATTTGTTTTTTCTTTGAAGTAGTTTTGTTTTTTTCAGATAAGCACTTGTACTCTGTCGATTTTAAGACAAATGACTTATGCAAACCATTCAATTTTGGAATTTAGGCTTTTATATTTAGCTTCTTTTTAGTACCAGAGGTAGGGACTGTTAGGGAATTTATATACATGATGGTCTCTAGTTTAGTCTTTCAGATGTTGTAACAATTTACATTCACAGGTTAGTTTTTGTGTCATTTGAACATTTATTCCTTTTCTCCCTCAGTTGAGTTATGACATCTAAAGTGCTGTGGTAAAGTAAGTGCATCATTATAAAAAGGTTTAAATATTTTAATATAATTGAATATATATTATCTGACACATAAGTGCTATGATTATTTTAAAATTTAACAAATAACACTAAAAGGGTACAATTGTTTAAGAAAAGGTGTCCAGAATAGTAAATGCAGCATGGACTGCAATAGATTGTGTTACTGCTTTTATCAGATATATTTTGTAACTGACACTTCAACTGGTAATAATAATTACCTATTCCTACATATAGAATGTGTGCAACTTTTTCATGCATGAGACCTTTCTTCCATTAACTGGTATTTCTTGTCTTTACAGCATTTCACCAGAATTCAGATCAGAGCTTTGACTCCCTGGTAGCTCTCAATTAGCTGATCAGGTACAACTTAATTCCTGAAAAATTCTGAATTTACATGGCTGCATGAGCTTTCAGAGCGCCAGAGCAAACCAGGCATGTGAGTTCTTTGTCCATAGAGGATTAAATGGATAATAGTATTGCAAGACCCACCATAGTGATTTTACCATATAATTTGCTGTCTGGCTGCAATGTTGGCAAGACATGTTGGCTGTCTGCGACAAGAGATTGAAGTAGTATGGCATATTTTCAAGCATCTAGCCCTTCACGAAGTATGAGAATTTGTAACTGACACACTCCTAATCCTGCCTTTAATTGGACTAAGGGGCCTACCAAATAACCCCCCTCCTACACTCTGAGTCAAATACAAATTATTTAATAAAGTGGTCTAATGAGGTTGTGCCTTTAACATTATTTGGCTCTCTACCTGTTATTGTTATGACTAACTTTAGTATATCAATATTTTTTAATGTGTTTTCTGGATCTAAGAAAAGTTTTACAATGTCATATTGGGCTCCGGGCGGCACGATGGCGCAGTGGTAGCGCTGCTGCCTCGCAGTTAGGAGACCCGGGTTCGCTTCCCGGGTCCTCCTGCGTGGAGTTTGCATGTTCTCCCCCTGTCTGCGTGGGTTTCCTCCTGGCGCTCCGGTTTCCTCCCACAATCCAAAGATGTGCTGGTTAGGTGGATTGGCGATTCTAAATTGGCCCTGGTGTGTGGGTGTGTTTGTGTGTGTCCTGTGGTGGGTTGGCACCCTGCCCAGGATTGGTTCCTGCCTTGTGCCCTGTGTTGGCTGGGATTGGCTCCGGCAGACCCCCGTGACCCTGTATTCGGATTCAGCGGGTTAGAAAATGGATGGATGGATATTGGGCTCCATCATTTTCTGTTACTTAGCATTGCAAATCCATGGGGATTCTACCAGAAGGCATCTCTTAATTATCCAAGATCAGGATTTTTTGAGTTTTTAATGTGTTTTTCTGGGTGAAAATTTTAGCTTTTGTATAAGGATTTTGATTTATGGTCCTCATTTAGGATTTAAACAATAATTTTGTCTTCCCAGTTATTAAATTTGCATGTTTTTTTGCCACATCTCTTCTCCTGGACCTCATCATCAAAAGGCCTCTCTGTCAATTGCAGACAGAAATGTTACAAAAACACTCTCTAAGGAAATGAATAACAGACAAAAAGGATGTCTTGTAAAATACTCAACAAAAAAGAAAACGGACTATCAAGCATACATGCCAGAGGGTCACCTTCTGGGTTTGCCTAAAGTAAGTAACAGTTGCTAACAGTCTTGCCTCCTTTTTTCCTCACAGCCTCGAGAAACTGCCCCTTGGCAGCACTGAAGAAAAGGAAGCCCCTCCCGGTCCACAAAATATAAAAGTGGAATGCTTCCGGAAGGTGGATGTTCCAGAGAGGACAACAATAGTCAATAAGAAGGCACATTGACATGCAGAATTTTCGTTTCATTTTCTGAATTTTCTTTTTTTATTCCAGTGGGGTTTTACCTGGCTGGCACTGCAAGTATTTTACTTTGTCCTGCATCCTCATTTACCCCGTTACACTTCATAGGCAAAATATAGTATGTGAACCAAGACATGTCCAATTAACAACGCTGTTCACATATCATAGAAAGCTTTGTTTTCTAAACATTCCCCACAACACCAACACTCCTCACACAACCTGTGAAACAATCAAATTGAAATGATTGAGAAGCAAAGACCCGTATAAGAAAGGGGCAGACAGACAAGCTTGTCAGGTGAAGGCACCACGACGCTAGCTTAAAATGTCAATATGAAAATAACAGGTGATAAACAAGGATGTGATGATTTTCAGGATGAGTCAGTAGGCTGGGGTATACATAGTGGTGTGACAGTGTTGTAGTATTAAGTTTAACATGCTTTGGCAAGGATAATTCCCTCCTCATATTATTATTTTAAAGTGGTCCAATAAATTTCAATCCTGATAGTGAGAAGGAAGTGTTTGTTGGACCACTGAGAACTGTTAGGACGCAAGAAAGCATCAAAAGGGTAAAAAGCTTCTCGTTTAGCATAATAATACAGTTGGTAGCATAGCAATAACAATTTCAAACTGGTCTGTTCATCAGTAAGATTTATTCTGTCACCCATATAAAATGCAAATAGCACATCAATTTTTAGGAATACGTTAGCTACAAGACTCAACTTTTTACTTTCTCGTATGCAAAATATAAGGAAAGTATTCTAATCGTCCAAAAATTTGATGTCGAGATTTTGATGAATCTCGACATTTTATACCTCCCTGACTTTCTTGTATATGAAGTATAGGGAAAGTATTGAAATCCTCCATAAATACCATTTCGAGATTTTGATGCATCTCTATGTTTTAGACCTCCCTGAATCAGAAAATACCACTTTTGGAATTATGTCTGTCTGTCTGTCTGTGTGTATGTAAACAAGATAATTTGAATACGCTTTCACTTAGGTCAGCCGAATTTTGCATAGAAGTATTAGGTACAAAACATAGATTTCTATCAACTTTGCAGCTATTTCCACTAACCAGAAGTGGTACTTTACCTTTTTATTCATGCAGCTGCAGAGTCCAATTTATTCAACTTTACTTTTATAATAATTGTTCAATATAATATATTAATTTGATTTGTTGTTGATGGTTCTTTAATGTGCATAATTTAAAAATATAATCATTGTCTTGCAGTTTAGTCCTTAAATATCCATCCCAATATATGAGTATACGAGAAAGTCCAGGGGATATCACTCCCGATTTTTTATTGAATTGTTAAATGAAAACAGTATATGCTGAACAATTTGTGAACTCATTTAGAAGAATGTACTATTAATGGTGGAGCGCATTTAAAAAATGTTATTTTTAAAAAACAATATTATTTAAGAAAAAGTAAATAAAGTCCAGCTCCATTAGTCAACTCACTAAGTATCCTCATATTGAACCCTTTATAAGTAACTAATTTCTCTCAATTTTAAGTGTACATTAAACATTTACTGTACACTGGCTATTTCCTATTTTGAGTTGTTGTTGTTTTTTTGTAATATGTTTGTTTTCCACTTTTCACTTTTAGCAATATTCTTTACAGAAATATGCTTGAGTAGAAACTAAAACATTTACTGTTTTTTTATTATATGGTGAATGTTAGTAATCCATGTATGGCTCTGCTCTCACTATGTTATAATAAAGTTTCTTGTGTCTCAGTATGATACCAATTTTATTATTTAGCTCCTCAGATTAAAAAGTTTACGAACCCCTGTCTTAAAGCAATAGGCTCTGTTAACTTTCATTAAAATTACATGTAATTGTAAAACAGTGCATATACAGTAAATACCATTTATGTAGCAATGTCCTCAGTAATCCCTGATTAATAGGAAAGCCTACTTTCAAAATAAACAAAAAAGCAAACAAAGGATAATTGTTAGGGTCAGCAGTAAATGTTGCTCCTGTACTGTAAACTGTTACTGCCAGACTCATGTTCCTGACTGAATGCCAGCTTAAAAAGTTTTCGATTCTTACAGTAGAACTGAGGCGGTAGTGGTGCAACTTTCAGTTGGAAGGCATCGGCCTCAGTAGTCTTCTGTTCTGAACATTGTCTTCTGAGAGCGAAAGGGGAAAGGTTGTTAGTGAAGCACCACTATAATGGTTACAAAGATTCTAAAATCCACACTGTCCAAAGATTGTGATTATTTATTTTACTACAGGGATCCCTGGAACACACCCAGCTATGACTTGGAACACATACACTCAGAAACAGAGACACTGATAAAGAGGATCGATGAATCAATAAATAATAAAGATGTGTTGCAGCCTTTCAATGATTTCTGTAACTCTCCTCTTTTTACAACTTACTTTAAAGGTTGCTTTAGATGTCTTAGGAAATCATAGTTTCTCTTCAGCTCTTTGTCGACAAGAGCAAAATTCAAAATAGAGTTCTTCCTCAGATATTCTCACCAAACGTAGATTCCAAAGCCTCTATATGTTCCATAGGGCCAGCATCAGGATTCACAACCTCCACAGCCTGTATAATCTTTAAAGCCGGTCCTTGCACACTTTCCACAATTCGCCTTTTTTTCTCTCTGGCAGAACAGTCACATTCTTCTAATAAGAATCGTACTTGTTCAATCCAATTATCAAAAGATTTTCTATTACTGCAGTAGACAGGCACCCTGAAAATGAGTGGAGTCTCATAAACAAATACAAAAAAATAATCAAACAATGCAATTTAAAACTATTTACAGAGCTTTACTAAACAAAAAAAGAAAACATTCTTAAACCTTAATATGAAACAATAATACAGAAAGTTTAATGGTCCTTTTGAAATTATTTGAACAATTGTTACACTTATAAATCATGATCCTGGGTTTATTTAATTTTTCCTCCTCGGAGAGGGCCCACTTTATAATTAAAACACATTACGTCCTACCGTTGTAGGCCTGAGATGACTCTTGCATGTGGTATGGAAAAATTCATTTCTCAATGTCTCTTTGCTTACATAATGTACAAAAAAATGAAGTATCTAAATATAAATAAGTATGTGACAGGTGTCTGGTCACACTTACAGGTAATCTAACTTAGACATCATTAATATATCAGACTACACCACCCTGTTTTATTAAGAGACTGGGAACTATTGAAATTTACAGAAAATAGCACACAGGGTTCTTTAAATTGGGCGGTGAGAACACACAATGAAAGACACAACTGTAATATCAGGAAAAGCAACAGTAACTTCTATTACAAAAGACAATAATAAGTACATTAAAAAGATAAATGAACATAAACAAAAAAATCTAACAATATCAGGTTCGAAATTCCTTTTTTTAAAAAAGGAAAGTACACAGTCCACACTCTAAAAGTCCGTTAAAAACAAGAATTGGAGGATACAACCTTTAGTGGTGCAGTCCAGTTTGCGCACTGTGTTACCCCAACGCTTAATTGTTCAACTGTCCACCGATGCACTCTGTTCACCGGACAGACGTTTCCCAACAGACGTTGTGTCGAATTGTTGAATCCCTGTCAGTGTCTCTTCGTCGTTCTTTTTTTTTCCACTCTGGGCTCCTTGTGTTGCTGTGACCTAGGCATGCTTCATTTCTCATCTGCCAGCTTTGCTTGGTCCTTTCATGCGGTTTCCCTCTCTCGCTGAACCCACAATCGGCGTATCCTTGCGTAGCTGTCTCTTTCTCCCTAGAAGTAAGAGTTGCCGTCCTTGTGCCTCACGTTGTGCCAGCCACGTACCCTCATCAGCCTGTGAGCCCCTCTGCTCTGTCCGAGTGTCTTGGCAGTATTCTCAGTGGACCATCCCTCTCCTTGCCTTCTCCTGCCCAGAAGTTTAAATATCCTTCAGTCACTGCCATTATCAGTTCTGGACAATTGGATTAAACAACGGCACATCTAAATTTCCTGGGTTTAACAATTAATGAAAACACAAGTTAACAAAATGTATTGTTACCAACCATGAATAAGTACAGATATGCTGATTAGAAACCAATATTGTCAGACATGTAATCTTCAAGTCAGGTAAATACAAATATCCTCCAAGGAAGGAGCAGGTCTGTTATCACAACTTTGTATTGTTTGCATACTCAACCAGCCAAACTTCAAAGCGGTGACTCCTTTGCAAAACAGCAAATACCTACATCCTGCAGACAGCCATGACACAATTAGTAACTGTATTACCCAGGAAATTGAAAAAAAAGGTCCCCTTCTGACAAGTATCTTCACTAGAAAATGAGATATAATACAGCTCCTCGCTATGTTCTCCAGCAATACTTCTTCCAATCCCTTTTGCTGCCAATCCAAAAAAAAAAAATCTGTTAGAGTTCTTGTCTCCTTTCACCCTTCTTTTCAGCCATGCCCCTCTGTTTCCACTCACTCAGTTATTTCCTTCTCACACCTTTTTACACTACCCATATTTTATTGCAATGAACGCACTAATAAAACTAAGAAATAAATATTATCTAAAGACATCCCTGTCTCTTTCTCTCTTTAATTAAACATTTACCACGGGTTGCAGGTATGAAAATGATAATAAAATATATATTATACAAATAATATATTATTCAAACAAGCCCCCGTTGAATTGCACATGGCTCTACACTCACCTAAAGGATTATTAGGGACACCTGTTCAATTTCTCATTAATGCAATTATCTAATCAACCAATCACATGGCAGTTGCTTCAATGCATTTAGGGGTGTGGTCCTGGTCAGGACAATCTCCTGAACTCCAAACTGAATGTCAGAATGGGAAAGAAAGGTGATTTAAGCAATTTTGAGCGTGGCATGGTTGTTGGTGCGAGACGGGCCGGTCTGAGTATTTCACAATCTGCTCAGTTACTGGGATTTTTACGCACAACCATTTCTAGGGTTTACAAAGAATGGTGTGAAAAGGGAAAAACATCCAGTATGCGGCAGTCCTGTGGGCGAAAATGCCTTGTTGATGCTAGAGGTCAGAGGAGAATGGGTCGACTGATTCAAGCTGATAGAAGAGCAACTTTGACTGAAATGACCACTCGTTACAACCGAGGTATGCAGCAAAGCATTTGTGAAGCCACAACACGCACAACCTTGAGGCGGATGGGCTACAACAGCAGAAGACCCCACCGGGTACCACTCATCTCCAATACAAATAGGAAAAAGAGGCTACAATTTGCACGAGCTCACCAAAATTGGACAGTTGAAGACTGGAAAAATGTTGCCTGGTCTGATGAGTCTTGATTTCTGTTGAGACATTCAAATGATAGAGTCAGAATTTGGCGTAAACAGAATGAGAACATGGATCCATCATGCCTTGTTACCACTGTGCAGGCTGGTGGTGGTGGTGTAATGGTGTGGGGGATGTTTTCTTGGCACACTTTAGGCCCCTTAGTGCCAATTGGGCATTGTTTAAATGCCACGGGCTACCTGAGCATTGTTTCTGACCATGTCCATCCCTTCATGACCACCATGTACCCATCCTCTGATGGCTACTTCCAGCAGGATAATGCACCATGTCACAAAGCTCGAATCATTTCAAATTGGTTTCTTGAACATGACAGTGAGTTCACTGTACTAAAATGGCCCCCACAGTCACCAGATCTCAACCCAATCGAGCATCTTTGGGATGTGGTGGAACGGGAGCTTCGTGCCCTGGATGTGCATCCCACAAATCTCCATCAACTGCAAGATGCTATCCTATCAATATGGGCCAACATTTCTAAAGAATGCTTTCAGCACCTTGTTGAATCAATGCCACGTAGAATTAAGGCAGTTCTGAAGGCGAAAGGGGGTCAAACACCATATTAGTATGGTGTTCCTAATAATCCTTTAGGTGAGTGTAGTTCTCTGATAAATGTGAGTCACAAGCTCAAGTGATAAAGTTCATTTGATCTCTCAGTCCACAGAGGTATTTTCACAGCTCATTACAGACAATGGCTTGCTAGGGCCAGGAGAATAGATTTCTCAAATAAGGAAGCGACAGAATAATCTTAGGTCCTTGTTTCTAAGTATCAACATGATTCCTCAGCCAGGGAAAAAGACAAATTCCTCATCGACTCAAATAAATCAACAGTTTATGCCAGTGTTTCCAAACAGAATAGATGCTCTCTATTTTCCTTTCCCCAGCCTTTATCTTTCTTAGTTTATCCCATCTTGGCATTTCTTTTATCTTTTTTATCTAGAAGTAATCAAGGCATTGTTTCTTATAAAGAAGGGCCACGTAGGATTTAACTAGCATATTTTTACACTGTAAATTCTGAATTATGACAGCATTGAAAAATTGCATTAATAATAATAATAATACATTGTATTTATATTTCGCCTTTCCCATGCTGAAGGCACTGTCAGGAATATGAATGTCCTCTCAATGCACATGATGTCCTTCTGCACTGCTACTCCTTGTTCATGCTGCTGTTGACACTGTTCACCACAATCACTGCCCAATCACTGCATTATGAAGTTGTTTTTCTTTAATCCAACAGTCCAGAATAAACATAAATGCCTGTTAAACAGCTAAGATCCTCTGACAGCAGTTGTCTTACTCTTCTAGACCTCTATTGTTCTGTCCTTGACAAACAGTTTTTCAGCATTGTAACTTCAGTCCATTAGAACTCATGTCGTTTGATTTACTCGAGAAGCTCAGTTTTTCCTGATGTTCACATCCAGGCTGAATATGCACCTTCTCTGTCTGTGGCTTGTATAGGATCTTTTCTGTTTTTTCTCTGTTTTGCTCCGTCCATTTACCCCTTATGGTCTTATAAAAAAAATAGTGATTAATAAATTAATAATATGTTTGAACCCAATAAAAATCAGCAAGCATTTTCGTTATAAAAGTGTGTGGAAAAGGAATGAACGAAAGCATAACTGATTGACTAACACACTCTCTGAGGACTTTTCAATATTGTGCCACTTTTGAACATGAATGGTAAAATATGTCATGAAGAGGTGCCCACCAGGCACAATAAAGTAGAAACTAGAGTCTCACTGCCACTGTGAAAGAAAATGCAATTGCTTGCAAACTACTAAGGATTAAAAGCTGTTTTATTATAATGGCAGGTTATTTATAACATAAGGTGAAGTAAGCTGAACTTGGGTAACTTCCTGTAGGAACGTGACTGTTAGACACAGGAAAGAGGACCTTTCCTTCTTTGGGGCCCCTTTTGACACTTCCACACCGCATCGCAAGCAACAGACAGGTGAGTGTGATAATTATTTGAAATCTTCACAAGTTAGTGGCGTCCTGCCCGGAGAGATTTGTTCCTGCCTTGCGCCCTATGTTGTCTGGGATTGGCACCAGCAGACCCTCGTGACCTTGTGTTAGAATATAGCAGGTTGAGTAATGACTGACTGACTGACAAGTTAGTGAATAGACAATGAAGAGTTACATTATGATAAGATAAAGGAAATTTCTAAGAGGTAATCAAAGCAAGCAATTGGCACAAAAAAGCTATTGACAAATTGTACCAAAGATAACCTGCGTGGGTTTCCTCCCACAGTCCAAAGACATGCAAGTTAGGTGTATTGGCGATCCAAAATTGTCCGTTGTGTGTGCTTGGTGTGTGTGTGTGCTCTGCAGTGGGCTGGCGCCCTGCCCGGGATTTGTTTCCTGCCTTGCGTCCTGTGTTGGCTGTGATTGGCTCCAGCAGACCCCCATGACACTGTGTTAGGATATAGCGGGTTGGACGATGACTGACTGACTGACCAAAGATAACATCCATTCTTAGGTTCATCTGTAGAAAAAGGAAGTGGCAAATGTTACCAATGTAATAAATGGAGCCGATCACACCGGGTGAAATGAACATTACGGCCAGCTTGACAGAAAATAGTTCTATGCCTGTCCTCCTTACCAACCTTTCTCCATTGAACAGTTTAATAGTTTAGGACTTCATAAGAGAAAGGGTCAAGTTTGAAACACAGTAGAATATCCATGTAGCATTTATCTAGTAACTGACAAAAGAAAAAGATTGTTAAATGCAAAAAATTGTCAGTGATTTCTCAGGATCACATTGAATAACTAAAATCAACAGTTATGATCTTCTCTTTCCTGTTTATCTTGTACTGAAACAATGTGAAGTAGCATAGCAACCAACATAAACGACTTGCACTACTTCAGAAAATAGTTGTTTTATGTTCAACAATACCATCCAAAAAACATTAAATGTTTGGAAACACCAAATTTGGACCCACATATTTTGTACTGCAAAGATGGATAAGATGTGATTTGAATTATAAAAGAATACAATGGGAAGAAATGACTGCCCCAGCAAAAGGCTTAAATTAAAGCATAAAGAAAGATAACAGTCTTTGTTGGAAGGGGCACATTAGCACTGGATGGACTGGCATAATAAAACTGCATAAAATAATGGTAGAGGGAAATACTGTAATATTTTTGCTATGTTAAAAACGTTTTATGCCAGGACCACAGTAAACATAAGATCAGATGCGACTATTTAGATTATTTTAGATTCCAATGAAACAGATGAAGTAGATGAGGGATGATGTTAAATTGTCATAATCCCTGCAGTCAATATGCATTCAATTGTAACTGATAGCAAGTATTCTATTTGCATGTTTAAAATGTAATAAAAAAGCAGGTCAAGAAAATGGATATATAGTTGGAATTTCCCATCCATGTTTATCAGTGAGAAGAGCCTCCTATACATACAACACATCAAAGGATCTTCAGTTTAAAAAGGGGTCATTACTGGGGCGATAAAGGGAGGAACAACTGTCTATCAGAAAAAGGCAAATACTGCACAGAGCACATAGCAAAGATTCCGCAAAGGTTGGGTACTTTTCATGCTCAGGTTTTGCAGTTTTGTTTGATGAATTAATATTAATTATTGTTTTTAAACAACATAGAATACAATACTCCATATATTTTTATGCAAACAGAACATATCTTATGATCCATACATCCATTATTCAACCCACTATATTCTAACCACAGGGTCACAGGGGTTTGCTAAAGCCAATCCCAGCCAACACGGAGTGCAAGGCAGGAAACAAACCCCGGGCAGGGTGCCAGCCCACCACAGGGCACACACTCAAACACACACCAAGCTAGGGACAATTTTGGGTCGCCAATGCACCTAACCTGCATGTCTTTGGACTGTGGAAGGAAACCGGAGCACCCGGAGGAAACCCACGCAGACACGGGGAGAACATGCAAACTCCACGCAGGGAGGACCCGGGAAGTGAACCCGGGTCTCCTAACTGCGAGGCAGCAGCGCTACCACTGCCCACCACCATGTCGCCCATATCTTATGATATTAAGGACTAATTTAGATTCATTTAGTTCAATGCTATTTATAATACATCTTATTTCACCCAACTGAAGCAATTTATAAGGCTGATCATAATATATCACTAATTGATTTGCTAAATACACCATATATATATATATATATATATATATATATATATATATATATATATATATATATATATATATATATATATATTGTGCCAGATGGCTGGGATTTTAGTCTACCCCCAGGTTGCGTGGAAGATGGAACGACCGGGAGATAGGGAATACCTCCCCCAGGACACAAGAGGGCAGCCCCCCTCTGGTTTGCATCAGAGCCATGGGGAGCTTGGACGATCCCGGAACCCTGGACTACAGCACTTCTGCCACGCCAGGATACTTAGTTGGATACCCACGCTCCCAGAGTGCAGCCCTGTTGGATTATATGGGTCCTGAAATGGGGTGCTGCAGGGATTTACAGTATAATCCCTGTTTTATTAGACATCCATCTACCTGAAAGTGCTTCCAGAAGATCATGCCCTGGCACAGGAAGTACTCCTGGGTCTGAGATGAAAGGAGACACTCTGCCTCACGCAGGCGAGTTGGAGTCGGAAGTAGAGGATGCACAAAGCTCACCTGGGAGATGTGGAAGAGAGGAAACAGGGACAGAGAGAAGGATGAACAGTTGTCGGTGCTTTTGTATTACGAATATAAAAGAAGCCTTGTCAAGGTATTTGTGTTAAATACATTTTTTATTTCAAACCAGGTCTTGTGTCGCTGTGGTTGTGTCTGGGATTTGGGGTACTGCAGTGACCCCAATGGGGCACAATATATAATAAAAAATAGACACATTGGTTACATCAATATATTATATTATTCTATTATTCAAAAAGGACATTGTACAGTAACTAAAATATACTGTAATAGTCAGCATTGTCAGTTTAGAGATGGGTGGGTTCTGTACAGGCGATCACAGTTCACAGTTGTGCTGAACTCTGCTTTCCAGGAACCCCAGGAGACTTCCATGGCATTATACATACACTATTGAAGATGATAATGGGTGACTGGGCAAAGGGACACTACACAAGATGCTGGACAATGATCAGGAATACTGTAAGAGTGGAATAACTTGCCCAGTGAAGTGGCTTACAGGGCATTTGCGAGTTTGATTCTGCCAAAAGACTGCTGTAAATAATTTATTGTGGAATAAACTTGCCCATTATTGGGCTTAACGTCTATTCAGTGTGTGTCTCGGTTTTTCCATCTCGGTGTTCATCACAATTGGTGTTCAGAATTGGGATTGGACTGGCAAATGACTTGAGGGTACCACTGACTGACAGAAGACTGTAAACTATTGGCTGAGCAGACAAAGATCAATCCGGAGAAATCATATTTCAGTCCCAAGCGGGAAGCACCGGAACACTGTAGTGAATTGCTGGTAACGGATGGACTGTTTTATAGTTAGCCCTAAGAGAGGACACAGAGACTGGCAGAGCCTTCGTTCCTCAAGGAGAAAAGTTGAAAGTTGGCCGGTACAATGGATCGGGTACCTGGGAGGCTGATTGGATTTAATGTTATTGCTGCTCTTAATGGAGGGGAACTGAGGGATCAAGCAGTTCATCTGGTCGTGATGTTAGAAGGTGAGGCGCTAGTAATACTGGATGATTTGGCACCAGAAGATTGGATGGAGGTGAGTGCACTTTTGGATATGAAAAGTATGATTGTGACAATATACAAATTATGATTATTATTATTACATGGAATATTCTGCTTTATGTGCTTCAGGACCAGTCTCTCAAAGCACATCAACAGGACAGGAGTGAATGTTAATGGTCTGTGGTCATTTAGATAGTCCATTTTTGTTTTCTAAGGTATAGGGATAACTGTCCTTTTGAAGCTGGTGGAGACCACTGATTCACTCAATGAAATAATAAAGATATCACTGAAGACATCACCTAACTGTTTGTTGCAGGTCTTTAACTCATCCCATTATTTAAATTTTTATATTTGTAATATCATTTATTTCAGTTCACTTTTTCAGATGCTGTTAAGGAAAAAAAGAGGTTTGTTTTGAGAAGAGGGTTCCTCATCACTTGTGAGCCCTCTGTTGGAATGGCACCCAAGTCAGGGTAAATGCCTGCCTTGTGCTTGATATGACCAGGATAGACTTTAGGTCTTTGCAGCCCTATGTTGGAATAAGCAAACTTAAGATATGAATGAATGAAGGACTGGCAACTCAGGCTTAATACAGAATCAAACCATAGATGTGTTGGTATTTTAGGAACTAGTAGCTTTTTATTTGGAATGGAATATTGTAAAAAAATATACAAATTGCAAGGAAAAGAATTATTAAAATTATTTTATATGATTATTATTTATTACTAATAGCATAATACTAGTAACTTTAAACTTGATTATCTTTATCAGTGCTTTCACAAACTTTCTGCTTAATCTATTTTAAAATCTGCCAGCTCAGATATCATTTATGTTTTCTTCTAGTCAGTCTGATGCTTTTTAGTAGAAATTACAAGGTTTCTCATCTTCTTCAGCCTCAGTGTTCTCCTTTCTAGAGCATATAGATATCATGGTCACAAAAATAACACCGTGGCTATTATTTCCATATACCTCAGGCAGAAGCCTCTCTAGTTCCCTAAAGACCACTTATTTCACAGAAAAAGTCATCAGGCTGATTTCCAAATACTCTTATAGCACAGCTACTAAGAAATTGTGAGTAGCAGTTACACAGTCTTTAACATACCAGTTCTACATTAGTGTAGTGCCTTTTACTTCTTTCGGCTGCTCCCGTTAGGGGTTGCCACAGTGGATCATCTTTTTCCATATCTTCTTGTCCTCTACATTTTGCTCTGTCACGCTTATCACCTGCATGTCCTCTCTCACCACATCCATAAACCTTCTCTTAGGCCTTCCTCTTTTCCTTTTTCCTGGTAGTTCTATCTTTAACATCCTTTTCCCCAATATGCTCATCATCTCTCCTCTGCACATGTCCAAACCAACGCAATCTCGCCTCTCCGTCTTTGTCTCCCAAACATCTAACCTGAGCCGACTCTCTAATGTCCTCATTTCTAATCCTGTTTATCCTCGTCACACCCAATGCAAATCTTAGCATATTTAACTCTGCCACCTCCAGCTCTGTCTCCTGCTTTCTGGTCAGTGCCACAGTCTCCAGCCCATATAACATAGCTGGTCTCACTACTGTCCTCTAGATCTTCCCTTTCATTCTTGCTGATAACTGTCTGTCTCAAATTAGTGTAGTGCCTTTTACAATGGATAATAATTTAAGGTAGCGTATTTTATAGTGGATAATAATTACTTATTACTTTTTAAAAAAATGTGAAATGTTATACACTACTTTCAAACAATTTTGGATCCATGATATCCACACTGCAAGCTGTCTCAGGAAAATGAACCGTATTAGGTGGGAAACCCCAGCCACCCTGCCCTTTTCACCCTCCTCCCATCTGGGAAGCGACTAAAGTCCATTCGGACATGCACCTCCAGGTTCAGGAACAGTTTCTACCCAACTGCAATCAGATTCATGAACAATCAGTAACCTTGTGTCACCACCACTGCTACCTGCACATATACTTCTGCCACTGTCTCTATTTATTCCTAGGATTCTGGTTTTATTTATTTACTTATTATATTCATTTATTTATTGTGTGTGTGTGTTTTTTATGTCTATGTTTACTGTCTGCAGGGGCACATGCAAGCAAGCATTTCATTTTACATGGTACTTGACAATAAAGAATTGAAATTGGTAATTAAATGATCTAACCAATATATTGCTAACCAGTGTAGAATGTTACTGGGTGTGCTTTTAAGTCTAGTTTAGAGGCTGGCTTCTCTAATCTTGTTTTTTCTAATTGTGTCAAAAAAAAAGCTCAAGGAAAACATGTGGTTGTCTGTCCATAATCGTAGTTGGGTTATGCAATGAAACAATCATTAAAATAAAAAAACAAACCTCTAAAACTAAAAAGCAAGTCCATATCAGAGTGATGAATGATCTGTGGCGCAGGGCACGTTCTTAAAATAATTAAATAACAGTGACACACTCGCTGTAAGAGCCAATCTTAGAAAGTTAAAGTTTTGAGTTAAAGCCATATTAATGTTTGCTTAATTTGAATAGAATATAAATTTCTTTCATAGTCATAAATAATGGTATAGTCTTTTCCCCCTATATGTTAGTAAGAAATAGAACTTTCTTGCTACAACTGAGATACAGTGTGATAATTGAGTCAGTTGTTGTTTAGAACAGGTCCCATACACAGGGACTTGAAAGACCCTTTTTCAACTTAGAAATGGGGTAGGCATACAGTTTTCTGACCGTCGTCTAGAAATGGTTCAGAAACGTTGTCATTTTGAAATGGTTCAGAAACGTTTGAAGTGATTTATGACGATTTGAAATGTAACAAGATTTGAGTTATGAACAGAACTTTTCTTAACAAGAATTTTTCTTTTTTTTCTCTTTTGTGTGAATTGTTTTACTTTCAATTTTAACTAAAGCTTTTAAAAACGAAGATATTTTGTCTGTGGAATCGTTTTGGCGCATCAGGCTTTTGGGTGGGCCATGGCAGCATATTGGGAGCAGCTTCAGCGTGTGATGTGGGAGCAGACGGTCTTGCACTTTGTTTTACCTGTTGTTGGATCACCCTTGACAAAATTAGTGCTGGAGCTGTGATTGCCACAACTGCACCTCATCCCACTTTAAAAAGGGAAGCATGTCTGTTAGAGGAAAGGATAGAAAAGAAGAAGAATACTGAGCATAGGATGGAGGTTAAAGTGAAGAGAACAGAAGCAGGAATATGAAAGAGAAATGGTGCAAGTAGGGAAGCAGATGGACACCCCAGGGAGGAGTGTAGGAGGCCAGCACTCAGGAGTGGGCTGAGAGGTCGCTTAGTAGCAGGAGCAACCATTATGCTCAGAGCACTCATGCCGGGAGGAATGAACGGACAGTGTCACACACGTGTGTTCGGGAGGCAGCTAAAGGGCCTAAATAATGGTAGTACCATGCCAGACCAGGGGGTGGCGAGCTGCGCTGACTTTCTCTCTCAATCCTCTGCAGACCATCCACAGGAAATCCCTCTAGGTTCTGGCACCATTGATGATGTAATTTCCGGTACTGGTGCTATTGATGATGTCACTTCCTGTTCTTGCCTTTAAAGCCACCATATTCTCACCCTCAGATCAGTTCTGTTCTGGGCTCAAACCTGAATACAACTCATCTAAACAACCCTTTTGCAGCCAGTACTGCCCCAAACCTTTTTGATGTCTTCTTGTTATTCTTGTGACAACGGACTGGCAGCCATTATGAGCGAAGCAGGGCTTGGTGGCTCCACGTGGAACACCAAGGAAGTGGAGATGGGGACACAGGCCAGGACAAAAGATTGTCCGCTCTGCTGTTAGACTTCTCCTTGGTCTGCAAGATCTGGGAAAGGATAAGACAAGGAGAGGCTGTTTTAAAGGTTACTGTTTTTAAAGAAGTTTCCTGCTGTGTTTTTAACCTGATTTTAATGGATTTATTTATGGTGATTTAACCTCCTCTTGCACCTTGATTTTTAATGGATTATTTATCCATTTATGCAGATTTTTGAACACTGCACTGATGGACACTTTTGTTTTTGGTTATATTTAATAAAAACACTTTTACATTGATGCAACTACCCCTTGCAATGCGTGAGTGTTTTCATTTGCTTGGCTTATCCCTCGGAAACGTCTTGGCGGTGGAAGGTTCAAGAGGCTCCCAAGTGCAACAGGGAAGGTGGAGCCGACCTGCACTGTCACAATCAGAATGGCTGAAAAAAGTCTAAATTATTATTACCTAAACCCAATAAAGATGTAGTGGCAGACCCTGAAACATGCAGTTTATGATGAAAAACCAACAAGTGTTTCTTAATTAAAGCAGGTCTGTAAAGGAGGAGGAAGCTAAAAATCCTCCACAGTGATGTCAATGACTGATACAGAATAGGAGAAAACAACTGGTTGCAGTCATTACGGCTAAAGGTGGCACAGCATGGTATTATGTAAAGGGAGGCATTTACTTTTTCAGAAGTGCTAGCTGGTGTTTAATACCTTTATCTATTCAATAAATTACATATTAAAAAAAGTATTATTTGTTCACTTAGATGCATTTATCTAATATTATAATCATTTTTGTTTGTACACCTGAAAACATTCTCTTTCAAAGATGTGGAATAATAAAGGAAATAAGGAAGAGAGAAAATACTTTTTTGATGGCATTGTAGTTTTGCTTGTGTAATGTTTTTGTTGGATAACTCTGCATGAAAAATAAGGTCTTAAACATATTCTACTGTGAGATGTTTTGTCATTTTTAGAGGCCAGTGACATATTTCTGGAAAGAAAATATACTACAGTGAGGCATAAATTCTAATTATGAGATAATTAGCATTAGTTTTAGTTATTATGATGAACAGATGAATTTTGCAACTGGAAACTAACAGGCATATGTTTCAAATGAAATTTGGAGCTCAAAGTCTGACAATCAAAACCAGAGGCGCAATCATAGTATTATTTTTTTTATTTAATTCTTAGACTTAAATGAGACAGTTTTAATGTTTGAATGCTTCACTTCTCAAAACTTCATCTTTAAAAGTGCAAAAATGCTGATGTGACATCCCAGTCAGGTGTGCACCACATCCACATCCATAAGTCACAGTACCCATTGACAAGCACTGAGAATGATAAAATAAAAAAAATACATTTGAAAAATGAAAATTTACAAATCAGAGAAAATGTAGAACACATGCTGTATGTCAAACATCCATCCATCCATTATCCAACCCGCTATATCTTAACTACAGGGTCACACGGGTCTGCTGGAGCCAATCCCAGCCAACACAGGGTGCAAGGCAGGAAACAAACCCTGGGCAGGGCACCAGCGCACCACAGATATATTACTGAGTGATTAATAAGTACCTAAATACTCCATTACTTCCATTATTTTCTCTATAAATTTCATTCCTGACACTTTCTTCATTAGTAATCATTGTAAATAAAATCATCAACTTTTGGATGTCTGTTTGTTTGTTTGCCAAACATAAAAAAAATGACTTTCACAAAATGTTGTATGTGCTTTGCTGTTGGTCTTAGTTAAGATACAGGCTTCATGACATATTGGGGAGAGGGGTTATAATTTGAAGGGGCCTACCAATCACTCATTGCCAATGTGGGGACTATAATTCCTATCAGGCCGAAGGAGTGTGCTGAGGCTGCTGGAAGTACACATATAGCAAGTATAAGATTTATTGTAACTTCAGAGCACCTTACTGATACCCCATCAGATTTTAAAACAACCTTACAAAAATGTGCTTCACAACAATACAGTAAGTTTCCTACATATGAACGAGTTCCATTCCCAGAGCGCGTTTGCAAATCCACTTTGTGCGTACGTCCAGCAAAGTTAGCCTAGGCAACCAAGGAACACAATGCAACCCACAACCCTCAACTCCAATAGATAACATGTACATTTGTACAGTGGTGCTTGAAAGTTTGTGAACCCTTTAGAATGTTCTATATTTCTGCATAAATATGACCTAAAACATCATCAGATTTTCACTCAAGTCCTAAAAGTAGATAAAGAGAAACTAGTTAAACAAATGAGACAAAAATAATATACTTGGTCATTTATTTATTGAGGAAAATGATAGAATATTACATATTTGTGAGTAGCAAAAGTATGTGAACCTCTAGGATTAGCAGTTAGTTTGAAGGTGAAATTCGAGTCAGGTGTTTTCAATCAATGGGATGCCAATCAGGTGTGAGTGGGCACCCTGTGTTATTTAAAGAACAGGAATCTATCAAAGTCTGCTCTTCACAACACATGTTTGTGGAAGTGTATCATGGCACGAACAAAGGAGATTTCTGAGGACCTCAGAAATAGAGTTGTTGATGTTCATCAGTCTGGAAAAGGTTACAAAACCATCTCTAAAGAGTTTGGACTCCACCAATCCAGTCAGACAGATTGTGTACAAATGGAGGAAATTCAAGACTATTGTTACCCTCCCCAGGAGTGGTCGACTAACAAAGATCAAAGCAAGGCGTGTAATAGTCAGCGAGGTCACAAAGGACCTCAGGGTAACTTCTAAGCAACTGAAGGCCTCTCTCACATTGGCTCATGTTCATGTTCATGAGTCCACCATCAGGAGAACACTGAACAACAATGGTGTGCATGGCAGGGTTGCAAGGAGAAAGCCACTGCTCTCCAAAAAAAACTTTGCTGCTCATCTGCAGTTTGCTAAAGATCACGTGGACAAACCAGAAGGCTATTGGAAGAATGTTTTGTGGATGGATGAGACAAAAATAGAACTTTTTGGTTTAAATGAAAAGCGTTATGTTTGGAGAAAGAAAAACACTGCATTCCAGCATAAGAACCTCATCCCATCTGTGAAACATGGTGTTGGTAGTATCATGGTTTGGCCCTGTTTTGCTGCATCTGGGCCAGGACGGCTTACCTTCATTGATGGAACAATGAATTCTGAATTATATCAGAGAATTCTAAAGGAAAATGTCAGGACATCTGTCCATGAACTGAATCTCAAGAGAAGGAGGGTCATGTAGCAAGACAACGACCCTAAGCACACAAGTCACTCTACCAAAGAATGGGTAAAAAAGAATAAAGTTAATATTTTGGAATGGCCAAGTCAAAGTCCTGACCTTAATCCAGTGGAAATATTGTGGAAGGACCTGAAGCGAGCAGTTCATTTGAGGAATCCCACCAACATCCCAGAGTTGAACATGTTCTGTACGGAGGAATGGGCTCAAATTCCTCCAAGCCGGTGTGCAGGAATGATCAAAAGTTACCGGAAACGTTTAGTTGCAGTTATTGCTGCAAAGGGGGGTCACACCAGATACTGAAAGCAAAGGTTCACATACTTTTGCCACTTACAAATATGTAATATTTGATCATTTTCCTTAATAAATAAAGACCAAGTATAATATTGTCTCAATTGTTTAACTGGTTTCTCTTTATCTACTTTTAGGACATGAGTGAAAATCTGATGATGTTTTAGGTCATATTTATGTAGAAATATAGAAAATTCTAAAGGGTTCACAAACTTTCAAGCACCACTGTACATAAGAAAATGCTTTTAAAAGTTAATATTTGTAAATTTTTGTTTCCATTGTTTTCCATCAGCTCATATTGCTGTTTATGCTATCAGGTAGCCTACGTATGCAGACCTAACCTCCTATTGAAAACATATTTGTACAGTGAAGTACACAAGAAAGTGCTTTTAAAAGTTAATATTTCTATTTTTCTAGTACATTTTCACAGCAAACTATTGAAAGTTATATTTTATTCTGATTGTTTTCCATCAGCTGATCTCAAAGCAGTAGACTCACTTACCGCTAGAGAACAAGCCTACGTGATTGCCTTCAAATCCAATTCCATCCACCACACACAAAGTGAGCAGTCAGATGGCATCATCGCTTGACACCTACTGCCCATCATCTAATATTGATGCCCGGGAATGGTTCATGGAAGGTTCTGAAGTGAAGACAATAAAAAAAAAAAAGCATCACAAAAAAAGTCCTTCCTTTGCTAACTCCAGTTTGAGTGTATCAAAATAAAAGCCCTTGCTAAACCCATGGTACTCCTGATGGGATGCTCATATCTGAAGATCATACATTAGAGTTGATTATTACAAGTTGACAAGAACAAGTGGTTCACAAGATCTGATAAAGGTTTCCTATTGTGCCTGCACTCCACCACACTACTTGGTTTTGTATTGCATGTTAATGTGGTTCTCTGAGTGAAAAAGAACTTAACCTGAATGAGTTTCTTTTACGTATTGTATTAAAATTTTATACATGTACACACATTTATATTGGTTTTTCATTGTGAGCAATTTAGTGTTTCTTCGAGGAACTAATCTCCACTGCCTCAGATTATGCAGAGATAAATTGTTTTGAATGCAGTGGTAAAAGCTGCTAAAATCTACTTGTACTTTTATCACATTGTCACACAAGTGTGAGTAGGAGGCAGCAGAAGGGCTTAAGTAATGGTAATACCACATCTGACCAGGGGGCGGCGGGGTGCACTAACTCTTTCTCAGTTCCCTGCAGACCTTTCCCGAGAAATCCTACCAGATTCCAGATTTTTTATCACATCTACCTCTACCTTTATCTACCTCTACCTTTATCACACTTCTGGATAAATTTTTACAATTAAATAATGAATATATATAAATATATACATATTTGAGGACACCAGTAGAAATTGATAGACTAAAACCAGGAGCCATTTCCTTACATAAAAGTGTCATGAAACAGAAACCTCAACAACTTTTACAAGTACCTGGATGAGATATTGGGACGGCCAAACAAACAGGATGGACTGAATGGTTTTCTCTCATTGGCCAAACTTTTTAAGTTCTTATATTCGGAGTAAAAGCGTTTTGTGTGCAGTAGTAGATAACAAAGAGGTTAAAACAGTTGGCCATGTTTCTTATAATAAAGGTTCTGAATTGCATATTTTGATGGCAAGGCATATTTGAACCACAACTGTTCAATAGAAGTAACTATTTTGTCAATTTATATATCTTTGAAAGTCTCAATATTAAGTATATTCAATGTGTTGTATTTTTTTTATTGTAGAAACTATGAAAATATATTATTACCTTGAAAAACTTATAGTACTGTCTTATGCAATGACCATACAGGAAATATTTAATACCGGATTTCCTCTCCATGGCTAATCAAGGAAGTACAAGTTCATTTCTAATTCTATCCATAATCTCATAGTAAGTAGATTTACAACCCTGTAGTACAACTGAAAGTTAGGTGATTTTATAGCACTCTTAGCATAGGATCTCTTATGATTTTTTTTTAATCTGTTGTCTTTGTATTGCAAATAAACAAACTTTCAAATGAGTAAATGGGTTCAGTTCCTTTGAACCTGTTGAGATATAATGGAATACAGATATTTAGGAGATTTTTATTTAATGCCCTGTCCACACGGACATCTGAACTAAGTATTTTTCCGATATCTGTAGTGTTAGGTGAACGCAGATTGAACAACAAGTGGTTTTCTACTCATCACAGTGAATCAATCCTTCCACGTGGGCTTTCACCTCTTGCGTTTGGTTAGATGCACGTTCGGATGGCATCAAGAAAAAATTACATGGTTTTTTCTTGGGCATCAATTTCTGTTAAAATCCTGATGAGCGAGAAGAAAACGTCTGTATTGCATTTACATGTTGTTCAGTTAACATTCTGGAGAAAAATTATGTATATACTGTATATATATGATATATTGAATGAGTAACTGCAAAAAATGCAAAGTAAAAACAGAAACAGAAAAAATGCCAACGTTACTTTCTCATATATGCCAAGGCCCCTTGGCAAACAAGGTGCTAGGGCATGCACCACCAAGGTACCCTGATGGTAGATCCACCCATGAGTTACACAGAGACAATTTTGCTTTAGATATAATTCTAGTGAGACTGACCTCTCATTGTCATTACTTCCTGTGACCTAAATTAGTCCTTAATATTTGAATATAAATAAGAATATTTTTCTTTTTAATTTGTGGTTGAGACACTTGCAATATCACAAATTATAACGTTTAATTAATTATCACAGTTATCCTGTTGATATACACATGTGATTAGAAGACAATTTCAGGGGTCATATAGTAATTGTAATACCACCCCGGGCCAGAAGGTGGTGCTGTCAGACTTATGCCTTTCCCATTTCCTTCCTCAGGAGAGGAGACCCCTGGAAACAAGACTTGTGATGTCACTTCTGCTTCTGCAACTAACCCCACCTCGTCCTCTTAGGAGCCTCATAAAGCCCAGCAACACTCAGGACCAGTCAGTCTAAAAGAAGACATGTGTCTGAAAAGAGGTTGCTATTGGCACCAGCATATGTCAGCTGACTGCTGGTGTTTTCCTTTTATTGCAAATCTTCACCATTTTTTCACCTTACAATATATGGGGATCACTCTCATGCCCAAAACCTTTATCTTTGTTTTTATATTTTATTACACTGTCTGAAACATACTGTAAATGCTGTTTATTCCTTTAGTTGTAGGTTTCAGTTTTTCCTCAGAAAATAATATTTTGTTCTTTCTCCATTTAACTATTGTAAATGTTCACATACTGAATCCTGCAAACAGTGATATCTCAAAACAAGCACATGTGAAAGAAAGAAATTGATAATAGCTCCTCCGCCATTTCCCCCAACACCCGGTCCTCTTTTGCCTACTTAAAGCGGCTAAGACATAACAAGTGAGAAGTCAAGGCTTCAGACATGTCTCACAGGAAGGCATACCAGAAGCAAACAGCCAATTTCCATAATGAGTATTGATAAGAAGAGCTTGCAGAAAAGCAACGGTAAATTGTGTTTTATAACATTGGACCTGCTATAGCTGCATATTGGTCAGACATGAAGAATTTCAGGGCACTACAGTATGTACATGAGACAGTGCCACAGCTGTTATTAATGTGCTAGATGAACTGGGTTTCTTTAAATCTCTTGATTTTCCTATTTGAGTCTTTGCTTTGTTTGAAACACATAGCAGGCATGAGTTAACATGTGGCTTGTTTTTAAATAGCCAAGTCGTCATAATGGAAATTGATGAATCATGCATGTACATGTACAGTCCTAAAAAAATGCAGTATCTAAGCAACTGAGCACAAAATGACACAGGCATGACATCATCAAAATTGAACACCCTGAAAAACAAGGTATTTCTTAAAAAAATGTGCTGGGGTGGCAGCATAAAGATGAAAGACGCCTCACGCCTGGACAAACTTGTTAAGAAGGCAGGCTCTATTGTAGGATTAAAGTTGGACAGTTTAACATCTGTGGCAGAGCGACGGGCACTAAACAAACTCCTGTCAATCATGAATAATCCACTGCATCCACTGAACAGTGTCATCTCCAGACAGAGCAGTAGCTTCAGTGACAGACTTTTGTCACCGTCCTGCTCCACTGACAGACTGAGGAGATCGTTCCTCCCCCACACTATATGACTCTTTAATTCCACCCTGGGGAGTAAATGCTAACATTCATTTTATTTTAATTTTTTTCATTTTTATTACTATTTAATTTAATATTGTTTCTTTGTATCAGTATACTGCTGCTGGATTATATGAATTTCCCCTTGGGATTAATAAAGTATCTATCTATCTATCTATCTATCTATCTATCTAAAAGTAATATAAATCACATACATCCTGTCATGCTGTTCTTTTCTGCATGAGAGTTAAAATGTATGATTCATTCAGTACTACTACACAATTGACATACTTAGCAGTCTATGACAAAATAGTATTTCGCCAGCCATGAAACACAGAGAAATGAACCTTAATCAGCTTAAAGTTTAATATTAAATGGCACCAAAACCCTGCCATAGCTATATTCAGTATACCTGGGCTTGAAGAAACATCACCTGATACCCCAGATGGCCAAATCCCAGATTACTCACTTATCTTATTAATTACAAACATATTTCTATTAATAGATGGTAGCAGAATGCCAGTACTGACTCCCTTCCATTCTGTGGGCAGGTTGATAGTAGTCGCTGGCAGCAACACCTCAAATGAGCAGATTGACAGAAATCATAAAACGTCAGGGGAGTGTATGCTAAAAATGTGAAAGGAGCATGCTGATAATTTCACCAGATCATTTTTTCCCTCTTTGCTTAAATTGTTTTTTATTAACTACAAGAGTAGTACAAATGATGTGAATTGTTTGTTTAGTGTATAGCAGTCTCATTGAATGCAGCCATCTAGTTATGGTGGATTTAATAATTACAAGTGGTACAAAAAGAGAAATAAAGACATCTTTCAGCAGTAGCCTTGTGGTCTTATATTGAAGTTTCAAGCATTTCAGTAATTCCATTCTGCATTTCTCTCTAGAAAAACCTTTGTAAATTCAGTGTTGGGGAAGTTAAAATAGAATTTGAGGCACATAAAAAAACATCTTTTATAGTAACTTTGATAAAGGTATTGAGCTTTCAAAAGAATGTTTGTTATTTGAAAGGCTACAAGAGAATTAAACAAAAATGAGTGGCTTCCCTTTGTTATCATAAGATTCATTTGCTGAAATTTTTAATAAAACTAAAGTCTTGAAAAAACTAGCACACTGTTTAGCATGATATGATGTGAAGTAATGAGTGACATAGCTTGCATATGCAATAATATACTGTTTATTTTGTTTTATTGTTCACAACGCTTTATTCATTCGATAGACCTTAGAAGCACTGGGCATCAGTAAAAATTTAAATGTAAGGTAACAGCTCATCACAGGAGACATGAATATGCACACAATGGCTGACCCTGTGCTCTGACCTCCAAAGGTCAAGAGAAAAGACTGTTTCCCCTTGGGGATTAATAGAGTGTACTAAATACCAAAATACATGGTTTGGTGAAGAATGAAACATGAATGGTAATATTGAAAAAATTCTTTGTAGTTATGAGGCAGCAACACTAACTACCGAGGATTTCTATGCAAATACAAATTCACTGATTGCTGCTACTGTGTGCTTTAACCATGTAAATAATATGATATATACCTGTATATATATATACAGTATATATATATATATATATATATATATATATATATATATATATATATATATATATATATATAGTTATATATTGTGACAGATTAGGGCTTTCTCGCTCCCTTGTACCCTCAGACCACACGTCAGACACCAGGTAAAAGTCCAAATAATTATTATTTATTATAATAATAAGAGCACAAAGCAAGCTCCTCTCCACAATTCTTCAATAAACAATACACAATAACCAATCCTCCACTCCCAGACGCTTAGCCACCCTGCCTCCCAACTCAGCTCGTCCGTCTGGGATTTCCCACAGTCCTTTATACTCCTTGACCCTGAAGTGTTTCTGAGCCGTCAGTCCATGTGATTATCCAACACTTCCAGGTCGGGTAAAAACTTCTCTTTTTCTTCAGCCCAGAAGTACAGTGATCCCTTGCTATATCGCGCTTCGACTTTCGCAGCTTCACTCCATCGCGGATTTTAAATGTAAGCATATCTAAATATATATCACGGATTTTTCACTGGTTCGCGGATTTCTGCAGACAATGGGTCTTTTACTTTATAAAGTACATGCTTCCTCAGTTTGTTTGCCCAGTTGATTTCATACAAGGGACGCTATTGGCGGATGGCTTAGAAGCTACCCAATCAGAGCACGTATTACGTATTAACTAAAACTCCTCAATGATATACGATGTGCTTCCCGAGCAGTGTTTGATTGTTTACTTTTTTCGTTCTCTCTCACTCTCTCTGACATGCTCTGCGCCTGACGGAGGGGGTGTGAGCAGAGGGGCTGTTTGCCTAGAAGATACGGAGGCTACTCTAAAAAATTCTGAAAGACTACCTTCACATTGCTCCCTTCTTTGTGGCTGCTTTATCGCGGTTCGCATACTTAAAAGCCCAACAGCACGTATTGATTTTTTGATTGTTTGCTTTTCTGTCCCGCGCGCTCTCTCTCTCTCTCACTGACATTCTCTGCTCAAGGGTGCTTCTTTGAAGAGAAGATATGTTTGCATTCTTTTAATTGTGAGAAAGAACTGTCATCTCTGTCTTGTCATGGAGCACAGTTTAAACTTTTGACTAAAGGGTGTTATTTCATGTCTAGAGGGCTCTAATAATGTTAACAGTGTGGGAAAGTTTATAAGGGCTTAAAATATATAAAAATAACCATACAAACATATGATTTCTACTTTGCGGATTTTCACCTATCATGGGGGGGTTCTGGAACGCAACCCCCGTGATCGAGGAGGGATTACTGTATATCATTTCTTCCGTTTCCACGATTGTGGATTACTTCCGGGCTATAAGGAAAGTATAAGTCCCTGGGCCTCCCTGCAGCGTCCTCCGGTGGCCCCCCTGGTATCCAGCAAGGCTGTGGTGAAAAACTCCAAGTTCCATGATGCCCTGCTGGAATTCGGGGCCCTTCCATGTTGCAGGGATGGCTCCATCTGGCGGTTTGGGGTTGTTGACCTGGATACACGGCCGGCAATCCCTCACAATATATATATATATATATATATGAGAGACAGAGTGATGTGTGAATCACTATCTTGCACCCAAGAGAAGAATATGAGTCTAAAAACTTCAAGAAACCCAGCTTTATTCCAGTCAAAGCAAGAACAGTCAGGTAGTTTATTCAAATAGCAGTTATCAATTTAATACATAAAGACACAGCAAATCAGCAGTGACAGGGCCAGATTAGGTGGTGGGTTACATTGTGCCCCGCATAAACCATTGGGCAACGGGCACCAAAGCTCTGAACTTGCTGTTGCCTTAGTGGTGCTGTGAACCTGCAGTTGCCTTGGCGACAGAGAAGCAATCCTCAACAGACACGTCAATGTGGAGAACAGTTGGAGAGGGTCTCATATATATATATATATATATATATATATATATATATATATATATATATATATATATATATATATATATATATATATATATATATATATATATACATACTAGCTGTATAAGCCTGTGTTGTAAAAAGCCCGGGGTCCTAGTAACTATTGAAATTGTCAGAAAAAAAATTGAAATGTAGAGATGTCAGGTAATTGAAAGGAACTACTCTGGGCCTCTCTCTCCTAGGTTTCATCTTGCTGACATGCTCGCCTCGCTTGTGTATTAGCGGTGGGAGGAAAAGTAAAAGGGATACCGTTTTGCAGATGTGCTTGTCTGGCTTGCACAAGAGATTCTCTGGTTTTTCTTTCTTCTTCCGATTCGTTAACTTGGGGCTGCCTTGCCGGCTCTCTGAGCTTCATGCTGTAGTAGCCTTGCACTTCCGGGCCGGACAGACAGACATACATAACTTCCACGCATAGACATGGCTCTTTGAATTGGCTCGCTATCCTTAAAAGGACTGCTTGTCTTTTGCCAAACTTTTTGTAAAAAGCACATGTGACTGAGCAGAGTTGTCGTTTTTATAGGCACACCTGCTATTGGTGATGTAATGTCAGCTCCTTATCTTGACAAATCCTTGGCCGATATAACTTGTCCAGCACCATTGCGGTTTTAAGCTTACATACATTTTTCCACTGGCCCTTGAACAAAGATTAATAAGTAATTATTGAAAGTCTTTTTTTAAAGAAGCCTAATGTAACCACATATTTTTCACATGTAAGTTCATAGTAGACACAAGTTTTTATTTTTTCTGGATCTTACATTCATAATTGTGGATGTAGCTTGAAACATATAGTTTGAAACCCTTCTACTTTTTAGCTCCTGACATCTGGCACAATGTTTGAATAATGCGACTTATGTCATTTACCATATGTCTGATCATGTCTTGAAGTGACTGGGTGAAAAAAAGCCATAGCTAGTCTGTTTTGATATCAACATTGGAATCTGGAAGAGAGTGTGCATATAACTTATTCTAAGAACTATCTTGAAAAAAAAAAACAAGCACTTTAGAGGAAATTCTTGAGCTACATTTGTAAAAAATATTATTTTCATTCAAACTGAGCAAAATATGATGTTTGATTTCTTTAAGAAAATGACTTTGTCCTAAAATAATTGACTAATTTAAATTCTGAGAAAAGCTACAAAGGAGCTAGGTTAGGGTTTAGTGCATTAACTGTATTATGTTTATGAATCTGTTTGCTTTACCTTTTGAGATGAAGTCATAAGAATTAGTTAAACTTTCCACAGAACTTGAATTTCCATCTTGATAAACCACTTACAGTATTTCAGTATTTCATACATTCATGAACCCTGCATCCATTTTACCAACATTCCATCTCCCTAGTAGTGTCTTTAATCTGTATGGAATTTGATGATGGAATATTTTACTTTAAGTAAGCTGACAGATGATGAAAATGCTTGGTGAAGATTTCTATACAAATTAGTTGCTTGTGACACGTTCTGAAAAAAGTGAGAAATACAGAAAATCTAAAAGGTTCCCATCTTGCACTCAGTGGTACTATGAATTTATTTTTAACAAGGTACCTTATAATCTTGACTGATGGAAGTTTAACAGTATTTTTAAAGGTTTCAGAGGATCTTCAGAACACAACAGCGGAGAGTCAGGACAATTAAAATAGGCAGCACACTTGGCCCTTGGGTCCCCTGGCCCATTATGCCAGAAGGTTTGAGTGCCCTCATGAAAAGATTTCTACTTTTTGATCTCACATAACAGTGTAGGGTGGCAAAAGAAATAGATTTGCTTCAGTTCCATTGATCTGAATTCTCTCTTTAACAATCTGGCAAGCTGTCCTCTCCTGTGCAGTCTTCTATGATGTTTGAATGAAAGCGGATACCCCAACCTGCCACGAGACCCACTGCGTCGAATATGAAGCCTGAAAAAAAATTTAAAAAATAACAATACAGAACAACTTAAGAGCATTTATGTTAGGCAGAATGCCCTGTGCGGGCTGGAACCCCTACAGATTTTTTTTTCCTCCATCTTAACTAGAGTTTTTTTTTCTGCCCTTCTTGGCCTTATCATCAGACCATCATTTTGACACATAAAAAGAAAACAATTCAATATACTGTATAAAGCCACTATTTCTGTTAATTATATATCTTACTAGGGGGCTTCACTCCCCGCTCGCTTTGCTCGCCAACCCCTTCCCCTCCTGCTAGCACTACGTGCTGTTGTGAAGAGAGGGGCTGAACGCACCCAAACGAGATGTAGTCACTCCTCCAAAACCTGGCCTAAATGATAATACAATGGGAAAGAAATACAGTGTTTCATTAACTTCCTCTTTACTCAATCAGCTGCTGGCTTGCTGCTGCTGCCGTGCCTCGTGATCTGCACTTCACTCACCTATCCCTTCTCCCCCCTGCAAGTGCTATGCACTGTTGTGAAGAGGTGGGCTGAACGCAATCCAAGGAGTCCTCCGAAACCCCTCTTAAACAGTGATACAATGGGAAAGAAATAACAGTTGTTTTTTTTACCTCCTCTTTGCTCGATCAACTACTGGCTTGCTGTTGCTGCCGTGCCATGTGATCTGCATTTCGTGTGGCGCTTCAAACGTTTAAAAGCCTGTACAGCACCTGTCCTTTTGTCTCACTGCCTTGTCTCTCTTGTCCCCCCCGACATCCTCAAACACTATGCAATCTATTTCCGCTATTCTGTTATTTCACTGAGTAATATTTCCCGTTTGTTTGCGCTAATGCGATCTTTACTCTCATTTTTTTGAGACTTTCGAATTTTCCTACTTCCATTATCTCTAACCTGCTCTGCATGTGTATCACAAGGCTTGCTTCCAAAGGTTGTAAGTATGACGTGACTTGTCTGTCTCGCGGGACGTGAAAGTGTCTCTCTGCCTCTCTTCCAAAGATCACGTCTCGTCGCAGGAAAAAAAGTTTTGTATTGTCGCAACATTTTTATTTTATAATAGAGAGATGTAATTGTGCACTATTTTTTTTTTGCATACTATTTATTCATTATTATTTTTATCTAATTTGAGTTTATTTTCTTTGCATGTAACCACTTACATCTTGTAAAGCACTTATATCCTGTGTATAAAAATGTGCTAGAGAAATAAATGTTGTTGTTGTTGTTGCCCATTGACAACCTATAAATGACCTCCATTATTATAAGCCAAGTGGCAAAGAGGAAAAATGGCATAATCCATTATATTGGGCAAACTGAGCCAGTATTGACATGACAACACCATTAACACAAATGCATGAATTCAAAAGCCTAACACAACATGCATCCAGCCCTGCAAGCAGGTTCTCCAACTTGCAGGGAAAACTTGGAGGATGGTGGCAGGATTGGCACTCCAGCCACCGTTAAAAAACCTCATACTGTCCCAGTGTTGTGCTGAGGTGTCGGTCACTGCACTCAGGTCCCAATCCAGGGGGTGTGGTGGGTGTGGCAATGCGCTGTCAGTGCAGGCTCCCAACCTCCAACACCATATTCTCAAAGCTGCCTAATTCAAAACAGGATCACAAGGGCCCAGAGCCTATCCCGGCAAGGCATGAATCAGTCCTGGACAGACAATACATCTCGAAACAGCAAATTGTAACTTCAAATTATTTATTAGATTAGATTAGACAATGTATGCGGTAAAATTGAAATTCAAATGCATGCTGCAGCAGAAACATAAAAAAAACAAGAATACAGACTCACAGGACAGATAATACAGTTAATCATTCAATCAATCAATAAATAAATAAATGTAATTAATATATTGGGTGGAAGCATTGAATTGCCTGATAGCAGTGGGCAGAAAAAAGACCCCCAGAGGCACTTCTTAGCACACAGGTGGTGGAATAAGCCTATGGCTAAAAGTGCTCCAAGACAGTGCAGGGGATGGAGGGGATTTTTCATGATGGCATCTAACTTTGCCATGATCCTCTTTTCCACAACTGCTTTCAATGTCTTCAGGGTTTGCTCTGTGATGGAGCAGGCTGTCTTGATAAGTTTGTTCAGGTGTTGTGCTTCTTTTGAGCTCAAGTTGCTTCCCCAGCAGACTACAGTTTAGAACACCACAATGGCTACTATGGACTGATAGAACATTACCAGAACATTACCAGCAGGTTCAAAAGACCTGAGACTCCTTAGGTAGTATGGTCTGCTCTAACCGTTCTTGTCCAGTGCCACTGTGTTGTCAGACCAGTCCAGTTTGCTGTTTATGTGAACCCCCAGGTACTTATAGCTCTGCACCACTTCCACATCCTCCTCTGAGTGGTGACTGGTCTCAGAGGCTTCTTGGCATGATCAGGTGATTGTAGTAATTGGAAATAAAAGTTTTTAAAGACTCGAAAGTCCATCACAAAACCCACTCATGCACACACTCATACTCACATTCAAATAGGCCAAATGAGGAACTGCCAATTAATCAAATCACACATATTTTGGGTTGTGGGAAGAAAACTGAAACAAATATGGGGAAAACATGCAAACTCCACTGAGGCGGTGACTGTGTGTGGTATTCATCGTGGTCCATGTGAGGAGGCAAGTCTAACTACAGTATTGTATCACCATGACACCACAGAAACTAAACTGAACAGTTTTAATTATATAAGGTGCCCACCATTAAATGCACAAGATTATAGATGGACTTGTTCAGTTCAATATCCACATCAGTAGACATATCAGGCAAATGCATTAATATAAAGAACCTGTTATTAAGAATTTTACAGTATGCTGCATAGAATAAGGTAATTTACCATTAAATACTGAAACAATGACATTAATAATTATAATAAGGTGGTAATTGTTTGTGTTTTTGTGGACTACATTTTATGATTTATCACTTTGCTTGTGGAGAATATTTTCCTGCAAAATAATAAAAAGCAGAAGCTATTTATGCATCCATTTCCAACCATAAATATCTTCTTGATCTTGAATAAAACTGATTTTCACAAAGTAAATGTTCTCATTATTGCTACCATATGCTTAATGTTAGATACAATCTTGTTCTTTTAAATGCATTATAAAATAGAAAAAGAGGTCAACTGGATTAATTTAAAAGTACAAAATAACATGAAAAGGTCATCTAAACTAATGCTGATGTACATTATTATAGGCAGATAGCTTAAAAACGCATGAAATTGAATTTGAGAAGGGATCCACAGTGCAGCAAAGATAAAACTCGGATCTAACTGAGATACTTTTCTTCTATGTCCTGCTTATAGACACAAAGCATTTTATTGTCAGACTGCAGTAATGGGAAAAGTGCTATGTTTCACTCACACTTAGCATAATACTTCAGTTTTATTTGCACAATAGAAAGGACAGTAAAGTCAAGGACTATATAAGTCATATTTATATTTTTAAGCCAAACTCTTAATTCAGATAACTGACTTGTTCTTTTATTAGTTGTAATAATGGAAAATAGCAACTCATTCGTAGTATTCAATGGAATAGTTTAGTAATGTCCTGATTTTGCAGATATTCATCTGATTCTGTACTCATAGGTCATATTACTTTACTGGATGTGAGTTGGCTGACACCTAATTATATAAATGCAAGGAAATTAACTGCAACATGAATGAGCCCAACACAATTGACTTCCCTTCCTGAGCTAAATTCTGATGATCTTCATCAGTGCAAGGTATCAAGGCGCCACTACACCTTTATTGTTACACATTCTCTCTTTTAACTTGACTGTACCCTAAACCTACCTGAAGCAACCATTCATGTCTTTCTATCTCTAATGAAGCAGGTTTCCAACACTACACTATATACTCAACTATATAACATATAACATATACTGTATATATATATATATATATATATAACACTACTATACTCAAAGACACATGATATTCTATATGGTGTTCCACAAGGCTCTACCCTGGGTCCGCTGCTTTTCTCAATCTACATGCTTCCGTTAGGTCAGATTATCTCAGGTTATGTGAGCTACCACAGCTATGCTGATGACACACAGCTGTACGTATCAACAGCACGTGATGACACCCAAATTGTAACCTTAGATCCTCAAATGAGTGTCTCCTTACAATTCCAAAAGCTAAACTTAAAAGAAGTGGTGAGGCGGCCTTCTGCTGTTATGCACCTAAAATCTGGAATAGCCTGCCAATAGGAATTCGCCAGGCTGATACAGTGGAGCACTTTAAAACACTGCTGAAAACACATTACTTTAACATGGCCTTCTCATAACTTCACTTTAACTTAATCCTGATACTCTGTATGTTCAATTCATCACAATAACTATTCATAGTGGCTCTAAATTCCGTACTGACCCCAACTCTCTCTTCTGTTTCTTTTTCCGGTTTCTTTGTGGTGGCGGCCTACTCAAAGCATCATGATGCTCCAACATTGATGGACTGAAAGCCATAAGTCTACGTGACCATCATCATCAAATCCTTCTGTGAGAACCCTAAATACAAAGAGGACTGTTTCATTTATGTTAGGTAGATTGCCCAGAGAGGACTGGACAGATTTTATTTATTTTTTTCTCCAGCCGTCTGGAGTTTTTTTTTTCTGTCCACCCTGGCCATCGGAACTTACTGTTATTCTATGTTAATTAATGTTGACTTATTTTATTTTCTTACGCTGTCTTTTATTTTTCTATTCTTCATTTTGTAAAGCACTTTGAGGTACATTTTTTTGTAAAATGTGCTATATAAATAATTGTTGTTGTTGTTGTTGTTATACACTACATAGGTCTTCATTTAGTATTCCAATCTGTGATCTTGTAAGATGGTACGAATGTACGAAAGAAACAATAAAGATAACACACTTGTAGTCAACAGTTTGGGCACGGACAGTTTTGGCATCCCAGCTGTTGAAACATCTCGGTTTTCCAGGAAGTGGTCTAAGGATACAGGAGCAAAGACATGTTGAGTACTCTGACTAGTGTTGCAGCTCGCACACATTGGGGCAGAGTGGTGGCTCTGAGGCTAGGGAACTCCGCCAGCAATCAGAAGGTTGCTGGTTCAGTTCCTGTAAAACGCCAGAAGTGACTCTGCTCAGTTGGGTCCTTGAGCAAGGCCCTTAACCTGCAATCGATTCTTCCTGGGTATGATGTTAATCTGCATCCAGATTGAAGGGAAAACTTGGTGGCAGGATTGGCACTCCAGATTCTGTAAAAAAAAAAAAAAATTCACACTATCAGCGCATGCTCTCAACCTTTTATAACACTGGCCTCCCATACGGTGACCAAGTATAGTTGCTCTAACCACCATCTTGAAAATTATGACTAGATGTGAACGAAGCATGTTGTTAATTTAGCTGCCTGGTGTTGCCTACCAGTTTTCAACACCACAAGTGGTTGTCATTCCAAAGCTACAAACCTAAAATGAAACATTTAACAATAAGAAACATATGTACTATAATCAAGAAGGTCATAAAAACATAAAACCAAGAGCAAAAAAGGAAAGTACAACTTGCTTCCATCATCTAAAATCATCTAAAATTGGCCAGTTTTTTGCTTTGCCAGAGCAGCTGCTATTACAGTGGTTCTTGGGTAGCACAACTGCTAATGACGAACAATACACTCTGTGTTTGAACCAAGGTGGCCTGATTGTCAGGAAACTGCATAACGATATTTTGGTGAAACTAAACTTCCCCATAAGACTTAAACGTTTGTTCACTTACTGTATAATCATGCAAGAGACGAAGTAATAAAGCATGCTTGTGTGTTTACTGGACAGAAAAGAGCAATCAGGACGATGGAATGGAATAAAATTTAATGACTTTTCATTCTCTGGATTGCTGCAACAAGAGGTTAAAAATATGCCACTATTTTACTCTGTCCAAGGATTTTTCAATAAGTAAAAATCTCAGATAATTCTATGTTGTAGTAGATTATGGCCAGATACTTTTCTGTTTATCTCACCTTTAGTAGAAACCAAAAACAAGAAAACTATAAATACTCTGCCTTTGCATATACAATAAAGGGGGAGATGTAGTGCATTATAATTCTTAGACATCACCAGGTGCTGAGTATCTTCTCTGGTGATGCTCTGTCAAGCCTCTAATGCAGCCATCTTCAGATCCTGCTTGTTTCAGTCAGATTAACAGATGAAGTTGTCTGCTTTGGATTTTGGGCAGCTCCTTTACGTCTCCACGCTTTATCTTGCCATCACTCTGATACACGTTAATCTTTGTCTCATCCGTCCACAAGACATTTTTCCAGAATTCTGCTAACTCTTTTAGGAACTTTTTGGTAAATGGTAATCTGGCCATCCTGTGTTTGTGTCTAACTAGTGGTTTGCATCTTGCAGTGTGGTCTCTATTTTATTGTTCATGTAGTCTTCTGCAGATGGTCATCTCTGACACACCCACATCTGTCTCCTTAAGACTGTTTCTGATCTGTCAGACAGGCGTTTGGGGCTTTTTTCGTTCCCATAATGAGGATTCTTCTGTCATCAGCAGTAAAGGTCTTTCTGGGCCTACCAGTCCCGTTGCGATTACTGAGCTCACCATATGTCCTTTGTTGTTAATGATATTCCACACAGTCGATGGTAATGCTAGGGTTTTACCGATGTCTGTAATTGTTTTATTCTTGTTTTTCAGTCTCAAAATGACTTCTTTGACTTTCATTGGCACAGCTCTTGTTCTCATATTGAATAATAGCAACTACAAACTCCCAAGGGAAGAAGAAAGCCGAGGTATCTTATGCCTTCTCTAATGAAGCAATGAAACACACTGGATTAATTACACCCGTGATGCCACTTCTCCCATATATTATGGTGCCCTGAAATGAGGTGACAATGTAGAAAAAACATATTCTACATGGTGTGACCAAATATATATACAAATACCCGTAATAAAAGTCTGCAATGTGCATTTTAGTCATGTCTGAGTTGTTTGATTTGTAATTTCAAAGTGTGGAGCAGAGGGGTAAATCAAGGAAAAATGGGTCTTTGTCCCGAACATTATGGAGGACACTGTATATAACCTTTTCCTTTTGCTGTGCATTCACTTTTGTACAGTAATTGTATTGGTGGTACCCACTATTTGCATAATCTATGATAAAAACAAGTAATCATCAAGCAATTTTACTGTAAGATGTTTCTTCTATTAGATTAAAGCAATGCATTTTTAAACCTTTATGTTAGGATTATATTCACTAACTTGTTCTTCTGCATGCAATTTGAGTCCTTGACCAGCGCAGCAGAAAGCCTGGATCTACTGCAAAGGGCTTTGATTTAATGGAACTCTGACTGGCTTTTGTTGCAAACAAAGGGACGCGCAGGGATAATGCCAAGTTTTATTTTCAGGGTCACTTAGGAAAATCGTTTCATTTTAACACAAAAGGATTGCTTTAAATTCAGATTCTAAAAAAAGAATCAAAAAACACACAAAAAGGGAAAGAAGTTATGTAAAAACTGACATGTACTTTAGTAAGGAAAAATATCCATTTGAATTATGTTAATTATAATTACTTTCACACACTAGCTGATAAGAGAATGTTTCCGTGCGCACAAGACTGGAGAAAAGACCATTTCTTTTTCCTTTAATTACCCAATGGCTGAGTGTAATTCAGTGCAATTATTCTAGTAACAAGTGTCTGCTGATGAATCATAATGAATACCGTCATATAAACTCTGTTAAAATCCATCAGTCCATCCATTTTCATTCTGTTCACTTAGAGAAAAAAATAAGCCATTTTTGTCTTCTACAAAGGAAATAGAAAACAATTTACAAAGTATAATAAACTAGTTATAATAGGATAGGAGAAGCAAAAAAAGATACTGCCTAATTTCAGTTGCATTAATTTCAATAAAAACAAAAGATTTTCAGACCATACAAGCTGAAGACTATTTTATCTTGGGCCATGCACACCTTTTATGCTAATACATTTATAGAAGAAGAAAAAAATAATTTCAATAAATACACAGGAAATCAGTTCCTTCTAATCAATTGCAAAAGCAGTACTCCTTATACTGCTTGTTCGTACAGCACAAATATGTTTTACAATATCTTATAGCTGTTTATATATAGGTCCTGTCATTTTCTAAAATAGGTTCACACCCACATTCACTTACACATGGCACTTTTAAATTCATGAATTAGCCTAATCTCTATAGTTTTGTAATTCTAGATGAGCTCAGAGTACCTGAAGAAATTGGGACAAAGTACGAGGCTACAAATTGAAAAGGCAGGCCAATAATTAATCTCAGGTCTCAAAATCTATGATTCAGAATTCAACTACTGCAATTTTACTGCATACATTTTAAATTATATTAAATACAACTTTATTTACATGAGGGGAAATGAGACTTTTTACAGAAGCTCTTTAAATAAATACATAGATAGACAGATAAATAAATACATTTCTGACTTCTGACTTGGCAGTCCCACTTCCGGCAAGGCATTATGCAGGTGTATTGCTGTTGTTATAAAGGAGTCCCAGTACCGCTTCTTGACACACTTCTGCTGAATGATTCGTTGGCTGAAAGTCCTCAGTGTTAGTGTGTCAGAGAGAGGATGTACAGCACTGTTTATAATGGCACTCAGTTTTGTTGTGATTCTCTCCCTTACTATTAACTCCAGGTTCTCTAACTGAGCCTACCCTCTTAATTAGCATGTTGATTTAGTGGGCCTCTGTTGAAGTGATGTTACCAGCCCAGTACACAACAGCGTGGAAGAGCTTATTTACACATTATGGAAGTCAAACATTTTTTAGTACCACTAAATATGTTTACTTGCAACATTGGAATCCTGACTTTGTTAGTGTAAAATTAAAATTAATTGAAGACACTGGACCATGCTGGAGGATTACTGGTTTTCAGCCTCATTAAGATGGAAAGTCTCTTGCTGTGTTCAATTCGAAAACACATCAGGTATAGCTAAGCTTCCCTCCTCAGACATGAACAATGAAACCACATAGTAAGTGCTCTGATGAAATTTCTGGGCCACCAAAGACAGTGTTGTGCATGAACTAGTTCAAAAGGAACACACTCATTTTTGTAAGAATAGTGAACTTAACATAACATATTTACAAGTGAATACTTGAACGTGAGTTACTTCAGTTTTATGTGACATTCTGGATCTGGTTTAGGTTCAGATTAAATGTTTTGCCTTACCTTATAATGTAGGGGTGGAGCCGAATCCGCATGCGGTATTCGGATAAGCACAAATAGTGGATTTTTAGAAATATCTATTTTGTACAAATTTTTTGCCATTTATTTGTAATCGGAAAAAACAACATAAAATCAAATAGGCACAGTCTGTGTCTGCCTGCTTGTGCTTAAGCTGCACCCTCTCTGACACGAGCACAAGGTGAAGCTCTGCTTTCGCTTTTAGGAACATGTTGTGCTTCGTGAGGCCACTTTATATTTTTCCCCATTGGAACAATTTTGACCGGCAATGTAATACGTTAGTTCACCTAGGTGCTGGATCCACAGTCACCATTTGTGTCACACTGTTGGAAATAGAGTGGTAATTTATATGTATACTTGCATCTATTTAATTTCTTTTTTGACAGAGAGGATATTAGCATATATGGTTATACGTGTTTGTTTCTGGGAATAACCCAATAAAGTGAATTTAAATAAAAAGTCTTCATAATTATTGTATTTTATTCAAAAACACTGTAATAGCCTAATATAAGGCATGCAAAACTGAAAAAAGTAATCATGGGTCATTTATTCTTACTCTTTAAACAATACAAAATGAACTGAACATGGACTACTTCAAAATTGAAATGGTGAACTATGAACGTGAATTTATTCATTTTAATCTGTGTGAGCTGAACTTTAAGCTAGTTATTGTGAGGTGTGAACTTGTATAACGCTGACCAAAGACTTAACCCTTTTTGACGATTCATTATAAAAGGACTTCCATCCAGGAAGTGAGTGTAATTTTCAACCAAAGCACCAAACTTATTTAGTGACATTTTTAGTCTTTTTGTGTCCTTCTTGACTTACAATCATGGCAATTAAACAGGGTGACTGGAGCTCTGTCACATTTCACATCTCTTGTTGCTTATTGTACACAGTTTAGACCATACAAATGTATCGATTCTAAATGATGCTTAGTTGCTGCATAGTGGAAATCTATAGGATTGACTCATTGTATCTTTACTAATATGTGATCTCTTAATTGTCTTCTCTGAACAGAAGAAGCTTTAAGCCTGTGCGATAATCTCTATCATAGTTCAATTGTCATCTTGCTGTTTAACTTAAAGGTGCAAACTGCTGGTTTTAAATCCCAGTGTCGTCTCGGGGAGCATACTGAGGCTACAGGAGTTGGACATGACATCCAGCAATTCTTCAGCAAAACAGCATGCGTCACCAAATGTAACTGACAGCATACACAGTCATACAATCAGCTCAGCCACAGGTAAGCAGTTTGATTGTTACCTGAGTGGTAGAAGCAGCTACTGGGGGTCCAGTGACACTTTATGTGATCTCACAGCAAAGACAATACATCATCAGTTGATGGTGGCTTTTTATGCCATGTTATAGTCTTCCAAACTCTATGAGGTAGTGTGTCACTATGAAAAACTGTAGAATGTTTAATCATAAGGTCAACATAATGTATATACCCGTAGCTTATTCTTTACCTGAAGTTGTTTGTTTTTTGTGATTTAATGTACAGTAATATTGCTTCACTGATATTTCATTTGAAATTAATCTTCTGAAAAAAAAAAGTAATAAAGCTTTGTGCACTTTTGCCAATATTTTCATTATTGGATATTTTCAGTGCAAGTTACATACAAAATTGGGTTATGAACATCAGCAGGAACAATACTCGCTGTATCCCAATGGCCTCTGTATACAGTATACACTCACCTAAAGGATTATTAGGAACACCTGTTCAATTTCTCATTAATGCAATTATCTAATCAACCAATCACATGGCAGTTGCTTCAATGCATTTAGGGGTGTGGTCCTGATCAAGACAATCTCCTGAACTCCAAACTGAATGTCAGAATGGGAAAGAAAGGTGAATTAAGCAATTTTGAGCGTGGCATGGTTGTTGGTGCCAGACGGGCCGGTCTGAGTATTTCACAATCTGCTCAGTTACTGGGATTTTCACGCACAACCATTTCTAGGATTTACAAAGAATGGTGTGAAAAGGGAAAAACATCCAGTATGCGGCAGTCCTGTGGGCGAAAATGCCTTGTTGATGCTAGAGGTCAGAGGAGAATGGGCCGACTGATTCAAGCTGATAGAGGAGCAACTTTGACTGAAATAACCACTCTTTACAACCGAGGTATGCAGCAAAGCATTTGTGAAGCCACAACACGAACAACCTTGAGGCGGATGGGCTACAGCAGCAGAAGACCCCACCGGGTACCACTCATCTCCACTACAAATAGGAAAAAGAGGCTACAATTTGCACGAGCTCACCAAAATTGGACAGTTGAAGACTGGAAAAATGTTGCCTGGTCTGATGAGTCTCGATTTCTGTTGAGACATTCAAATGGTAGAGTCAGAATTTGGCGTAAACAGAATGAGAACATGGATCCATCATGCCTTGTTACCACTGTGCAGGCTGGTGGTGGTGGTGGAATGCTGATCTGCTCAGGTCCATAAAACATTTTAGCAGTGCTCTTAGAAAAGAGAGAACTGAAATGTCCGCTATTGTATAACGAGAGCAGCAACAAGCCATGGAATTAAAGAACTGGTTTAATTAACCACAATACTCGGCAACTAATTAAGCAACTGGTTGGAGTTTGAGGCCCTGACTTAGTCGGTCTTCTGTTGGCTCACTCACTTCACATTTCATTTCTGTTTGGGTGCCGTTTAAGGAAAGAAATGAAGCAATTCACAGGGATCATGAAGAAATTCAGGGGAACAAATCTCAAAAATATAAGGAGGCAATAAACTCATCAAGCTTTCTGGATAGAATTCCTGGTTCATTCCAATGGAATACTAACTAGTTTTCCTGACAGTGTTCAAGAACTCATTTAAATTCTATTTCAAGCTCATCCTTGCAATTATACAAAGACACAAAGACATATTCCAGTCTATCACTAAATGTATGAAGCAGTTAGCTTCAGCAATGATTAGAATTTCTTCTTTCACTGTTTATAAAGGGTAACTGCATAGGTTTAGATCAGTGGTCTCAAACTCCGGTCCTGGAGGGCCACAGTGGCTGTAGGTTTTCATTCTAACCCTTTTCTTAATTAGTGACCTTGTTTTGCCGCTAATTAACTTCTTTTGAATTAATTTCCTGTGGTGGGCAGTAATCCTGCACGGGGTTTGTTCCTGCCTGGCGCCCTGTGTTGGCTGGGATTGGCTCGAGCAGACCCCCGTGACCCTGTGTTAGGATGTACAGTAGTGGGTTGGAGAATGACTGACTCACTGAATTCATTTCAATTGACTTGCTATTGAAGACTCAGACCCTTTAGTTGTTTCTTTTTTCTTAATTAACATCGAAACAGTAATGAGACACAAAATGAGCCAAAACATGACTGGCAAACTGTATCCATCATGCAATATCTGAACATAAAGAAAAAAGGTTTCATGGAATGCTGATCTGCTCAGGTCCACAAAACATTTTAGCAGTGCTCTTAGAAAAGAGAAAACTGAAATGTCTGCTATTGTATAACGAGAGCAGCAACAAGCCATGGAATTAAAGAACTGCTTTAATTAACAACAATACTCGGCAACTAATTAAGCAACTGGTTGGAGTTTGAGGCCCTGACTTAGTCGGTCTTCTGTTGGCTCACTCACTTCACATTTCATTTCTGTTTGGGTGCCGTTTAAGGAAAGAAATGAAGCAATTCACAGGGATCATGAAGAAATTCAGGGGAACAAATCTCAAAAAACAAGTCAATTAAAATGAAAGGAAAAGGAATTAGCAGCAAAAAACAGGTCGCCAATTAAGAAAAGGGTTAGAATGAAAACCTGCAGCCACTGCAGCCCTCCAGGACTGGAGTTTGAGGCCACTGGTTTAGATAATGATGGCTTTAATATAAGTGGCCATACTTGCAAACCATTAACTTCTACATCACTTTATGTTCACTCATTCAGTATTAAGCATATATTTAAGTTGGCATATATAGTCCATGCATTTCAATGTCTATTGTCTATATTATTTTTTATTGTCTTTATAACACAAAAGAGATGATGCCTAGTGTTACCCTTGCAACCTGTATAAAATGATTTGATCCACGTGTTTCTATTAATATTTCAGTAACTTGGATTAAATTATTATTTACCTTTTAAGCAATGAATTAAATTTGCTAATACTATAAATGTGGTAGCACCCATTACACTGAGCAAAGGTGCCATTTGGTAATATTTAATTATGTCATCTGTGCAACAAAATTGTTAATGTACTCAATATATGACACCCATGACTGCGTGCTTCTTAGATATTTTTGTCAGTTGTCACTTAAATCCTTTTCTGCATCTCTGTCTACTCTGTAAACAATACAGAATACAGAATTCTTTTCATGTTATTTTTATATTAGAAGACTGCATAATACCCCAGAATCCAACTTCCACAACCAGCCTACCACAAGTTAGAAAAAGAAAAAGGCTCAGTATACAGTACCTCATAGACCTTGTTGTGGGCAGCAGGGTGGCACATGGTGGTAGCACTGCTGCCTCACACTAAAGAGACCAGGGTTCATGTCCTGGGTCCTCCCTCCGTGGAATTTGCATGTTCTCCCTGTGCCTCCATGGGTTTTCTCTGGATGCTCCAGTTTCCTTCCACAGTCGAAAAACATGCAGGTTAGGTGAATAGGCAATCCTAAATTGGGCATAATGTGTGTGTGTGTGTGTGTGTGTGCGTGTGTTCATTCTGTGATGGACTGGCACCCAGTCCAGGGTTTATTTCCTGTACTAGTGCCCTATGTTAGCTGGGTTAGGCTCCAGCACCCACTCTGTTCTAACTGGGTTAGAAAATGACTGACTGACTGATTTTGCTTTCCTTCAGGATATTTTCATTGTCATGAAAATTCTCATATAACCTTTCCCTGAATGCTGATTTTTAATAATTGTATTCCAGATTTGCTTTGTCTTCATAATGTACTTTTTTCCTTAGGTTGGGCAATTATCTACCTTTAACGACTTTCCATAGAAAATATAATGAACTTAAATGAATGTGAAACACTTTAATTGCACACGTGTGGCCTGTGTTCGGCTAATTCTGTAAAGAAGATTGTACCCAAACCTGTTATTGCAAACACAGTGAAAATGTGTGAAGTTAGCCATGTTCTTGTACTTAAAATGTCCTTTAGATTTGATAATATTGTCTTATGTTTTACTGCAGAAATGAATCCGAATAGATCAGACTGGAATGAAGCTATTTTCCCATGTAATCACCACTCTATTCACACAGTCTTTACTAATTAATGTTATAGTTAACAGGAAATAATCTCAATTAAAGCATATATTTATATTGAACTCTATTCATTTTAACATTGTGCCAAATTGTAGTACAAATTAAACACTGTTACATAACAGACATTTTCTATTACGTAATGTGCCTGTAGTGATAAGAAGGCACGACTAAGAAAACAGACAAAGCTGAATAAGATAGTTACTCATCCAGGATTCCATGTATTGATTAAAGTTTTGAGCAGATCAAGTGCACGGCTGTCAACCACCACAACACCCATGCTTTATACTGAGAGTATTCATTTTCTTCTTGATTAACAACTTGACAGCTACATTGGAGAAACTCTGTCTTTGGGGTTCAATTTCAAGGTGAGGCTGGATTGCAAATTACTGTTATTTTTCTGATCAGCTTCGTTGTTGCTGAAGAGGAGATAGACCGACGAGTTAGCCATAGGCAGTTTGCCTTCACAACCTCCTGCGTTCCCATTAATTTGTTTTGTATAATGTCAGCTCAGTGTCACATTCCTCACAATCTGCGAAACATTCTCTTAAGAAATGCCTTTTCTTGCTTGCCCAGGCAGTTAGTGGGGTGCTTTTTAAATTAAATGTGTACAAAATAATCATAATTCATGACATTTGAAATAATTTCACAATGGTCCGTGCTCATGTAAAACGTAAAAGTTACAATCATTGTATCTTTTAGCAGTTTAACTAGTAAATGGTGGCCTTCAAAAAGCTTGATAGTTAACTTTTATTCAGTAAAGTGCATTTTTAATGTATTATCTATTCATAAATATCTTCACAGTATTTATAATGGAACAAACATCCATCCATCCATTTTCCAACCCGCTGAATCCGAACACAGGGTCACGGGGGTCTGCTGGAGCCAATCCCAGCCAACACAGGGCACAAGGCAGGAACCAAATAATAATGTAAAATAATAATGTAAGTTATTTTCTATTTTTCAGTTATATTACATTTTGTGTTCATGAATAGTAACTACCATATAATAATATTGCTATTTCGGTAATAGAATGGAAGGGTATTTTATAGCTCCCCTCTTCTGATCTTGCCCATACTAACATGCATTTTTCATAGCTTTCACATCTCAGTGTAGCATTGCCAAATTGAATGTTTTCTGTTCCATTTCTTTGAAACAATACCTTCATGTAGTGGTGGAAATAGTTTGTGTTGAGGTTATTGTCTTGAGTTATAATGTTTTCTCATGTCAGAAATGTTTTAATTGTCATATGTTTTTGGGTTATGAGACCCACCGTACTTGTCATGGTGGCATCAGTAAAGGCAGCTCACCTTTTAAAAAGAAGAGGAGACAGGAAAAAAAGGGAAAAAAGCTAATTTTCAGGGCCGTAGAAATATTCTGCTCTTAACCACATTTCACCTTGTTTCAAGTAGTTGGACCTGAATAAATAAAGTTGGATTACCACGAAGAGAGGCCCTTGCAAAAGGTTTTTGAAAAAGAAGTTGAACGTCCAAGCAGTGCTTTCTTTGTGGATGTCAGTTTCTGGCCAAGGTTGGAATACATCCATTTGGAGGACTGGTGGGAAATAACTGTTTGTATTTGACTCAACTCTGCTTCCTGAATGACATGATAATATTTTAATTATTGTCAAAAAGAAGGAGCTGAAAGATTAGGATGGTACACGTCATGGTGCTGTAGTAACAAAGTTGACAGAGAATATAATGTGTTAGTTGTTTTTTCTTTGTTGGAGTACTATGATTCTGTGTAGTAAACTTAAAGGAAAAGTGTGGGTTTAATTTATAAATGTGTATATTATTATTAATGTTTAATATTATAGAATAGCATTGTTTCGATGTTTGAAATATGAAATGATTAAAATTTACAAAGAAACTGTAATATTGATGACTTACTTCTAGCTATTTTGATTATGCTTGCAGATTAAAATTCAAAGGAAATATAATTGTATCCATCAATTGACTTATACTGTGGATTGGCAACGTTATACCAATTCATGATTAGTGGCAGAGCAGACTTAACTAGGAGCAAACACATAGGACAACAATTAACCATTTCCAGTGTCAGGCTCCTCAGATATTTCTGTCTCTTTGGTGCAATTTTAACTTTTTATCATGTTTGCTGGTATTCTTTCATTGTTCCCAGATGGCTGCTTAAGGTTGACTATCCCTCCTTTTCAATATGCATTGAAAGGCTACATAACCTAAAAAGCAGTAATGAGCATAACAATTTTCAGCTAGCTGGAACAAATACATTTTTTTTAATGTGGACGTGCAGCAAACACTTGGTAGTAAATGAGAAAGTACTATTGGGGAGTATTTTGAGTAAGGACCTAACTGTAACAATACAAAATGTGTAATTAATAGAGGCAGTTGGATTTATGAAGATCAATTGAAGAGAAAGAATCAGACATATTTAAAAATACACAAACATCTTTCAAATGGATGTCAATAAAGAGGCTTGGGATTGTAACACACCGAAAAACACAAACCTAACAAAAAAGATTAAACAGCAGACTGTGGTGGCCAACATACTTTTACTTCTTGTCTGCTGAAAGCTGCTCTTCGTTCATCTTAGCCAATTGAATAAAAAAATGCTGTGCAGGTACAGCTATTTGGTGAATTAGGAATGTCTGTAAGGTTGTATTACTTTCCTTCATAAGTATAAAAAACATGAAAAATAATAATTCAAAAACAGTAATAAAACAGAAAATACACATAAGGACAAACTGACATATAAGAAGACAGCTGAAGACCATTGCTAGATAACTAATGGGGTTCTTTTGCTGGCTTATATATAATTTAATTTTTATTGTTGCTTTTGCTAATTTTGAATTATTGCTTTTTATATTCATATTGTTTCTGTTCACTTTGCTTATTTTTTTTCTGAGTTTAAATATACTGCCATTTTCTGTGCTTTGTGGATGGAGCCCCAAAAAGTGGGCTTCCCTTTCACTGCCACAGAGACATGCATAAGTACTAAACTAAAGAGTTATTGGCTCTTGCCTTCTGCATACTTGTATTGCACACCTATTTTTTTATCTTTTCTTTTTTAGTTTATTTTTTCCATGAAAGTCATGTGGTGTGTTGGAATACAGCTTTTAACATGTGTCACACACGTGTGCATGGGAGGCAGCCAAAGGGCTTGAGTAAGGGCAATTCCGAATCATACCAGGATGTGGCAGAGTGGACTGATTCTTTTTCTCACTTTCCTGCAGACCATTCACAGGGGATTCCACCTGGCCCTGTTGACGTCACTTCTGGGTCCAAGCCTATGGACGAAGACCTGGTTGGCTCCGGCGCCTTTGATGTCACGTCCGGGCTCAAGCCTATGGCTGAAGACCCTTACGATCCTGACCCCTTTGACTTCACTTCCTGTCTTCCCCTTTAAAAGCCTCTACCTTTTCCCTATTCCCTCAGTTCTGTTTTGGACTACTGTTTGTGCATGTCAGTGCTATCATTTATTTGCGATTTGTTGCCAGGAAACCAATTATTTGGGTGGCTGCCCCAAACCTTGCTATGGCACTGTGTGGAGTTTGTGACAAATGCTACCATAAGTGTAGAATGCAGCTTGACTATTGCTCGATACTAAAGAAATTGTTTTTCTCTTGTGTTGGAATTGTGTTGCAATTGTTACAACAGAATTATTATACAAAAACAGAACAGGTGCCAGAGTAGCTAGGATGGGTGAGACTCGTCATAAATGTGGTGGAGTTTGGGGAAACAGAAAAAATCATAGGCTAATAACATCACCAATAATAATCATCCTTGAACTGGTGTAACATCAGCAAGAGTGAAAAGGAAGGTCAATAGGATGGTAGTGAGACCAGCTATGTTATATGGGGTGGAGACGGTGGCACTGACCAGAAAACAAGAGACAGAGCTGGAGGTGGCAGAGTTAAATATACTAAGATTTGCATTGGGTGTGACGAGGATGGATGGGATTAGGAACGACTACATTAGAGGATCCACTCAGATTGGACGGTTTGGAGACAAAGTCAGAGAGGTGAGACTGCGTTGGTTTGGACATGTACAGAGAAGAGATGCTGGGTATATTGGGAAAAAGATGCTAAAGATAGAGTTGCCAGGCAAGAGTAAAAGAGGAAGGCCTAAGAGGAGGTTTATGGATGTGGTGAGAGAGGACATGTGATGGATGTCACAGAGCAAAATGTGAGGACAAGAAGATATGGAAAAAGTGTGACCCGACATTTGCGCGATAGACATATGAGCGCCGACAAAATAGCGCTGATTAAAACGTGGCGTCAAAATCGCGCCGACAAAATCGCGAAAGTTTCATTAAATATGAATTACTAGTTTAAAGCATATATAATAATGTTTATTTTAAAAGTCAATATTATGAAACGCGGCATGCCATCAGCACGGCACGCAGATGGTCCTTAAGATCACGCCATGCATATGTAGGAAGAATTGCAGCAAGACGTCTTGATAGTTGAGCGTATTTAGACTTGCTAGCTGCCTGACTGCTGGTAATTCCACTTTGTATATGACGCGTTATGCCAACCCTCGACTGAGTTATTTGTTTGCGGCATGCCATCAGCAATTATAACAGTTATAACCTAGCACATAATGTGTATATAATGCGCACGTATGCGTCCTACTCTCTTGGCCTCTCTTGCGGTTTTGTCGGGGCGCATATGTCTATCGCGCTTTTGTTGGTGAACCTGGAAAAAGATGATCCGCTGTGGCAACCCCTAACAGGAGCAGCCGGAAGAAGAAGAAGAGGACTGGGGTAACATTGAAGCCACAGATGCTTTAAATTAAAATAAATGATCAACATGACAAGGAGCTGCTGGACTTGACTACATTGCTAAAGACTGGTTTAATTCAAAATAGATTGATGTTAATTGATTGGATGGTGAGATTGCCTTATTTGCATTCTTTTGTAAGGATATATGGATATGGCAATAAAGAATTTAAACTACTGTCTGCATTAGAGGGTCAATAGCATACTCCTAATATGAGGCCTCAATCCCTAATGCTGTCTAGTCAAAATGAAGAATTGTTGCATTCAGCAAAAGTGTGCTAAGAAACACTACAGGGACCCCTTTATACCAACAGCAATGCACCTGGCTCATTGTGGCTGTGACTGCCAAGACAAACATTTTCTTTTTTAAAAATTTTTGTTCATTTTTAGTTATTCTGATATGTTTCCAGATCATACTAGGTGAGTTTATATATTTATCTATATATTTATGTATTTATTTATTTAACAAGCTTTGTAAAAAGCCAAATTTCCCCCTGGGAACAAAAACAATTCTGTTTATCTATCTATCTAAACCTGCCTTGTCATTAACTCACTGTCCCTCATTCCATTGTTTAAACATTTCTCAACTAACCTACTCATATGCCTCCCCAATACATTGGTACACCATCAGCTCAAATGTTACTCATTCCAGTGAAACAGGTCCCATCTGTTCCAGAAGGAGTCTCAATGCTCAATAAACCTATGCCATCCTATAGTACATCAAGTTCTGAACCATGCATTAAACCTTCTAATCTCCTCAGTCTTACTTAGACTGGCACATGGCACTTGTAAGTTCTGCTCCTCAGCTTGGCACGTAACTCTTCAACTGGGGATATAATGCCCCATAGTTGTGTTTTGGGGCCCTGAAGAACACAAGGCATGGACACCTACACAAGATGGAGAATGTGGTGCCTGGTAGATAAAGCAATATTACTTCTTCCAGACAGTAGTGAGCAGGCGACTCACAAATTATGGATATTCCTGGTCCTAAACCTAGAGAAAGACTTAAAACAAAGAGGGGAATCTGGCAGTGGCCATACTTCCTGACTACTCAAGGCACACACTCTAAAATAGGGATATGCTGCTTTTTTTAACTAAACAAGCAGCCAATTGACTGTAGAGGGATATTTGCCCTTTTAGGCCAAGAGACACTTTGGGGAATGCTAGTCTGTTGTCCCAGGTGACTATCAGGAAATGGAACATAAGCAGCAGTTGATCTCAGGCAGGTTTTAAAGCTTCCTTATAGTCAGGACTTAATTGAGTATAAAGTTGGGAGAGCAGAGGGAACAAAAACTTGACTTGTGGGATTAGGAGACCAGGAGGTGATCAGTACTGTCATGGATGTGTCTGAAATAGTTCAACAGGGTCCTAGTTGTTACGGTGTGTCATTTGATTTTTCCTTTTTTATCTGGCCTTGATGGCATTTCCATACTGCTTTCACACAAGGTGAAAAAAAAAGATCCGACATGCTTTGTCTTGACTTCAACCTGTACAGCAACAAAGGATGAAATCTCAACAGAGGCATAAAAATTTTTGCTATCCATTGTATTATTCCACTTTATTACACAGAGCTTCATTTATGGACTTATTTGTTTTGCTTTCTTTGTATGTGTGGACTACTTGGGTTGTTACATCTGGTGAAAATGTCTTGTCACTAGCCCCATTAGAAATATATTTACTGAGTAAAATGTTAACATGTCTGTTGTGATGTGAGATTTTGCATATAACTTGATTAATGTTTTGTATGTCTTTATTTATAATTTAGGCAAACCAACGTAATTTAGTGTTACTTTGGTGAGAGGTATTCGTGTTTACCCCCTTCCTTTAGGACTGTCTCTTTGTAATTTTATGACAGGATTTGGGGGGATGTGTCTTAAACCAGTTTGATGAGTATTTCTCTGCTAAAGTCTTTCAACCCCCTGCAAGGAAGCCAGGGTGGTTAACATTTGGTTTTGGGGCAGGAAATAAGATGTTCTATTTCACCCATTGGTCTGAGATATGGCTGTCTGGATTGGCTGGAAGGGTTGGACAGAAAACCTATAAATTTGCTTGCTCAACCACATTCTCTCTCTCTCTAACCAACATATGATGAAGAAGCATCTCTCTTGCTAACCTGTGATGATGTAGAAGTATCTTTCTCTTACTGATCTCATGAAGAAGACCATCACAACATGAACTGAAGACAACACAATCAAGAGCACAGCTTCAGCCATTTTGAACTGACATGTGGCTGAAAGCTGAGCACCAATGATGCCTTAACTAGAGACATTAAGTAACTACAAGTCTGTGTGCCACCTGAACTAAACATCACCATTTTATCAGGTTGTATGGTTGCCAATATTCAAATGTACTTTGCATTTTGTTATTATTTATGAATATTATCAGTAATACATTATTTTATGTGTAACTTAACTCCTGCTTGTCTTTTTATTACATCTAATTGCCTGAGGTTATAGATATAGAAGGGAAGGTGGGGATAAGTTATATACAATAATACCTTATAAACAGTGGTAAGTCTGTGAGATTAGGCATTCTAAGGCTACATATTAATAATACAATAGGGGAAAGTAGAGCAATATATATTACTCTACCAAGATAAAACAATGTCCAATACTTATTTTCCCTGCTGTATTTTGGTGTAAACTATATGCTAGTTTTTCATACGTCTCTAACATGCCCATTCAAATATGTAACATGCTTTCTAAACAAGCAACACATGAAAAGCGTATTTTAAAAGTAAACTAAGCAGTTTGAGACCAGTAGTGATGGAATGGATTAAAATCTTTACTAACAAGCATTTGATCACCAGTCAATTATTAAATATTCCAAAAAGTGTATTTCATCATTTGATTGTGTATTTTTGTTTTGTTCTGTTGCTTTCAATTTAATCAAGTAGATACGCTATATTGACTGATTCCTTTTCACAATGCCATGAATTTTACAGAGATGCTAAAACGCTGTTCAGTGATTCACTCTGCCAGTGTCAGTGGTTGGCTATACAGCTGCATTCTTATAGCATATAAATTTAATGTGCAAGTCTATCTTGAACTATATAATAAAGGTATGTTATGAAAATATACTTGGAGGGGTGATGAGTTAAGGGATCTAACAAGAAAATATTTTTTATTATTATTCCATAAGGAAAGTTAAAAAAATAACCCTAATTCCTAATAATTCAGCAAATAATGTTTCCAATACTACTACACTGAAAAAGAATTATAAGAAACTATAAAAAATCTTATATACAGTAGGTGCAAAGTAATTTACTGAAAATGAGTAAATTAACCAAATAAATACTTCACGCAGGGTGATAAAGACAATAAAATAAAACTAGACGGAAAGCGAAAGCAGAAATAAATGCAGGCTCTGAGTTTACTGAGTTACAGAAGACCAGATTTTACCCAGTCATGGGATTTTAGCCATGGGAGAAGTGTCTGACAACTGGAAACTGGACAGTATAAGTGCAATCCATGGGAAAGCAGACAAAGTGGATCCTATCTTGTCATTATTCCTTCTGACATCCTGTGGCTGAAGTCACCACATGTCTGGAAGGCATAGCATGTGACATAATTTAGAGTTACTTATGGTGCTGCAACAAATATTAATTGTTAAACGGAAAGCCAATTGCAGCAGAAGGGGCTTGCAAAGTTAGATTTCAAATGAATAAATCTGGAGTAGGTAAAGAGTACAGATCAGTGCAGAATCCTCCTACATCATCGCTGAACCTAACAGGGTTATGTGATTGCAGGATTAGTCTTTCAAATTTAAACCTGTGAAATTTGCAGATGACAACAAAATTGGAGGGAGAGCAAATACTGAAGAGACAGCTGGAAAATGCATTTTAATGTTGTACTGCTTAAATGCAAAAAGAATATGAATTATAAATATTAGATGGAGATGCTGAGCTGCAGGAACAGCCTCTCAAGAGGGTCTACGTTGATACAAATTCTTTTTGTAGGCAATACACAGAATCAATTAAAAGCACATACATACTGTAAATTAAGTGACATTATGTTTAAATGTTACAATCCTCTAGTAAGGCTACATCTGGAGGGATGTGTGCAAGTATGGGATCGCCAGGCTATAAAAGAAAGACATAGTAGCCATACATTTTGCTGAGAAGAGCAGCCAAGTGCATCTCAGAACTCAGGGGTGTGTCTCATGTTCAGGGAGTTTAATCTCTTCGGCAGTGAGCAGAGAATCTTGTAGAGGAATAACTTAGGTGCTCAGAATTCTCAAATGTATCAATAAATTGTATCCTACTGCATTCTTTAGCTTAAACAGTTAATCATTCATTCAGTGACAAAAAAGAGTAATTGCATTTATGCTTAAGCTGCACAAGGGTCATGGGATTCTTTAATAATTCATATAGTGGAAGTAGAAATCTTAACAAACTGTTAAAATGTATGTAGATGGGATATCAGGACAACTTAAATATAAGCTAAAGAAACCATTTTGATGCACTGAATAGTCTCTTTTCACCTGTCAGTCCAGTCTTCTTACGTTCATATGAATAGCCCTTAGTAACCAGACTTGCATACAAATATTAGGCCTTGTAGTTAAACATTTAAAACAGACATTTAAAATAGGGCAACACTATTTTATTTCAACTGGCTAAAAGTCTTGTATTGTACAGTATGCTCTATGAGATGGACAAGAATAGACGTATGTACCCTGATAGGGGAACAAGTCTAAGTACAGTCTTTCTTAGACCTTGTACTTTGTCCAACCTTTAACACAAAGCTTTGAGAACAATTAAATAATACAGTGTCTCTCTGGGAATGATTGTTGTCTGTTTACAATTGGTGAGCAATGGCAAACATGTTTAGATTATAAATGTTTCCAACACTGAGATTCTGGTTGTCAGGTATGGACACTGTGAGAGAATAATTTAGAGGTAATATAATTTAGATAGATAGATAGATAGATAGATAGATAGATAGATAGATAGATAGATAGATAGATAGATAGAAATAGGGCAGTCCAGATCTAATTATGCAATTTTCATTATGCTATAACTTATTAAGTTTATTACATAGAGAATTCACAAAAAATGATTTTTGTTGCTGATAGATGGAAGCACCTGCCCTGCATTCCAAAATGGCAGGGAGACGGTTGTCAGTCGAACAGCGGGTGTAATGTGTTTGCCTTTTCATAATTGCATAACTAGATCTGGACCACCCTGTAGATAGATAGATAGATAGATAGATACTTTATTAATCCCCAAGGGGAAATTCACATACTCCAGCAGCAGCATAAATGATAAAAACAATATTAATTAAAGAGCAATAAAAATGCAGTGCAAGTTAAAAAATGCAAGGTGGAAAGTGTGAGGCAGGTATAACAGACAATCTTGTGTTGTGTTAACATTTACCGAACCCCGGGTGGAACTGAAGTGTCGCATAGTATGGGGGAAGAACGATCTCCTCAGTCTGTCAGTGGAGCAGGACGGTGACAGCAGTCTATCGCTGAAGCTGCTCCTCTGTCTGGAGATGATCCTGTTCATTGCATGCTTTGGATTCTTCATGATTGACAGGAGCCTGCTCAGCGCCCGTCGCTCTGCTACTGATGTCAAACTGTGTAACGTAATTGTAACGTATGTAACGTAATATAATTCAAATGTAGCAAGTATTTTTGTTTGCAGTGTGTACATTAAAATATATTAATTGGTTTAGGAAAAATACTGAGATCGTCAAATAAAGAATGTACCAGAGGAAAAGTTGATGTAATATACAAAATGTACTGAAGGATGACTAAGTGATGACTAAGAAGTCAGCTGATGTCCTACATAATCAGAATGGACAATTGTTATATGCACAGAAATTTCAAGGGTGGAAGCTCAACTCAAATGTATAAGAAGAACCAGAAAAATAATAAGACTGACTTTTATTTTATATGTCATTTGGGTATAAGATGATGAACCAACCAGAGTAAATGCATGTAATGATTGACACTGTTATATAAATTCATTTGCTTATTACACTGTTATATAAATTCATTTGCTTATTAAACAGACCTCTACCCTTAATATCTGGACCATTCTGACCATGCTGTAATAGACTGCTTGTGAGAATGCTCCCTCTTCATGAAGTGACATTAAAAGACGTATAGAGTGGTTCTTCTCCTGCCTGGTTTCTAATAGTAAGAGGTTCAAAATTTAAGATTATATTCTATTAATATATGTTAATTTAATTTCTTCCTCAACACCTTAAAGGTAGCTGATATCAGACAGTGTGAATATTCATATTGTATATGGAATCACTCTACCTTTCCGTGAAATATTAGGTGCTTATTTGTGTTAGGTGGAATTTACAGACAAAGTTCATTGCATCAGATGAGTGACAAAATGTGGTAGTTGTGCATTTTATGTACAGAGGTTTGGGAGGAAAGAATATCTTATTTGCATTTTATTATACAGTACACACACAACATACCGTGTAAACACACTTCTTATATATAAACGTCTACGTGTGGACGTGTGTGTGTCTGTCCGGCCCGGAAGTGAGAGGTGGAGGTGGAGGTTCGCCTCCGAGGAAACAAAAAACTCGCTTAGCCAATAATAACACAAGCAAGGTGAGCACGTCAGCAAAATGAAACTTCAGAAGAAAGAGTCACTCACTTTGCTTTTGCCAGCTAACATTGGCAGAGCGGTATCCCTTTTATTTTTTCTCCCGCCGCTAATTTAGATGTGAGGCAAGCACGTCACCACAACGAACTTAGGAGAGAGACGCCCAAAGTAGTTCCTTTCAATTACCTGACGTCTCTACATTTCAGTTTTTTTTTTCTTTTCTGACAATTTCAATAGTTTCTAGGACCCCAGGCTTTTTACAGCACGGGCTTACACAGAGAGAGAGAGAGAGAGGTTAGGAGCACACACTGATACAGCGCACTGCCGCACCCACCACATGACAAACCAACTCAGGATCCAGATTCGGACCCGAGTGCAGCCATGCAACGGGTGATACCTCAGCACCACACTAGTTCAGATGGAGTGGAACACTGGGAGGTTTTTTTATGGTGGCTGGAGTACCAATTCTGCCACCAACCCCCAAGTTTTTCCCTGCAGGTTGGAGGGCCTACATGCAGGGCTGGATGCAGATTAACAGCATACCCAGGATGGAGCAATTGCAGGTTAAGGGCCTTGATCAAGGGCCCAACAAAGCAGAGTCCCTTTTGGCATTTACAGGATTCGAACTGGCAACCTTCCAATTGCCAGTGCAGATCTCTAGCCTCTGCTGCTTACACAACTAGTTCTTATATAATATCAGAAGAAAACTGCTTATAGATTCAGTTATTGATAACCCCACCACAACTATGCAAACCTTTTCCTCTTTCCAGCAGTACGCTTTGTCATTTTTGAGTGAATTTCAGTCTAATCAATAACTGTTGTCTTTCAGATATATCAGCCAGGGAATAATCTTTCTTTTCTCAGTCCAAGATTGATCATATTTATTTTCTGAATGGTTTAACTTATTCTAAATTCCTTACATCCATTTCCCCCCTAGTGTGATAAGAAAGTTGTTCTTAAAATCTATCATTCTCAATTGCAAGCCTGTTGTAGTAGATGGAGAATCAAAACATCCCTGTTAAATAATAAACACTCTTGTGATCAGTTATCTGCAAGACTAAATATTTTCTTAGTGATTAATATTGGCTCTGTGGAGGATTCAAAGATGCAATGAGAAGCTACAAAGAACTGCATTTGAAATTTCCTAAACTCCTTTATATCACACACCAATCACTCTGAAAGTAAAATAAATGTGAACTTGATTCTCTGCCCCATGAGTTGAAACAGTCATACAGATCACAGTGGATTAAAATCACGAAATTAAAAGTGTTAGTGCTCAGTTAAATGCACACGTTTTGTAAAGCATAGAGTTTCACATCCATCGCATCAGGGTTTGATATAATGTCTCTCAGGCTAAGCCCAGCATAGTTTTGGCTCTCTGCCTCCGTCATAAGAGTGTTTTGCCATCATTTCTTTCATTAAGACTGAATCAGGTAAAGACACTAATGACCCAAAGCAAATTAATTACGTGTTTAATGTTTTCAAGGTGGGTATTCCACAATTAAAAACAAAATTAAAATTATAAAAACAATTCATGCAAGCCAAGCTATGCACTGTAGTTTGTAGCAGCAGGCATAATAAAAGTGTTCCCATTGTAAAATATATTGCAAATAGTTTGACCCACCCACTGCCAAAGTTTCAGACCATTGTACTTAATGAATTCAGATGCTGAAATTGCAAACTCATCCAGGCATGTCAAAGTACCTTAATATGCTCTCATTTAGTCTCAAATAATCTGTGTAGATTTCTTTATTTAATAGTTACAGCCTCTTCTTTACACACCCTACATTGTTACTCTCTCTGGATACTGAAAAGAATAAAACGTGCTCTACTTTGGTAGCTTCTGGGCAGAATGTTTTCTTTTTTGTGCAGAGTTTGCTGGTATGATCCAAATTCCCTGCCATATTGCTCATATCGCTCCCTTGAACCCCTGTCCACGACTCCAGACACCAGGTAAAAGTCCAATAGTTAACTTTATTAAATCGCTACAGTGCACAAAGCACCCTCCACTCCACTATACTCATACAATAACAATAACCAATCACAATAAATCAATCCACCACTCCCAGACGCGTTGCCACCCTTCCACCCAGCTCAGCTCGCCGTCTGGGAGCTCCCACAATCCTTTTATATGCCCTGACCCAGAAGTATTCCCAATCCCCAGTCCATGTGATCTTGTATCACTTCCAGGTCAGGTAAAAAGTCCTTTTCTTCACCCCGGAAGCACGTCGCTCTTCCTCTGACGCACTTCCGGGTTATAGGGCACAAAGGAATCTTTGGTCCTCCCTGCAGCTCCCTCTTGCGGCCCCTGTGGTATCCAGCAGGGCTGAGGATAAAAACTACATAGTCCATGACTCCCTGCTGGTCTTCAGGGCACTTCCATACTGCAGGGAGGGCTTCATCTGGCGGCCTGGGGGCGTTGGCTGGGATGACAAGCCGGCCAAAGATCACAATATATATATATATATATATAATATATACTTACATACATACATATATATATATATATATATATATATATATATATATATATATATATATATATATATGTGTGTGAGTTTATGTAACATATTAGTATAAAGAAGAAGAGATCACCAAATCATAAGGCTCATTGAAACTCTGTATTTAACTTACTGCAACACAGGACCTTTGCAGGCCTGGGATGTTACCCTTGGAATTCTATTAAAAGTTTCTGTTCAGTTAATACCATTAATGTTAAGTAATGTTTGAGAAAGCTAAAGAGCATAAGCCAGCAAAAACTCTGGCAGGCATCAATTGTCTTTCAGAAAGGATTTAAAATCATTTCCACTCTTTTACCAATAGTTTCTGGAATAAAACTATGCATTGGAAAAAAATGTATTGTGCTATCCTATCCTACACTGACCTACTCACCATAACTGACTGCAATATATAATAGAAATAATTAAATTATGTCTCTCTTTCTCTCTCTAAAGCATATTTTAAAATCAGGCTTATTATTCTAAACAGCCTGTGTATTTGCGAAAACAGCTTCAGTTTTCGTATATGTGTGAGGGATTACAAAAATCTAGGTACATTGGTCATGCAACTCTCTAAACTGGGTAAAGGAAGGATGTTGTATTCATAGTGTGGTCTGTAATTGAGTGGAGATATTTTAAACAGTTCCTGTCCAACATTTGAAAACTATTTATTTCAGTTGACAGTAATTATAAATAGGTTACTGTTCTATGTTAAATAAAAATTGTTAAAAAACTTTACACATATTATTGGCCTAATAATAAAAATGTGTACTAGAATTATTAGTAATTTAAATAAACATAATTAAAATAATACATGTTTATTCTTCTGTAAAGAAGAATTGTAAGTTTCATTCACTATGACTGATTAAATAAAATTATATAAGGTAGTTTTCATGTATTTGGTGTTCATCCCTACATATCTTCATCATGTATTTGTTGCAACATTATTTTCTTTCTAATAAAAGTACAAGGCAGCAGCCTATAGTGTTTATTATGTACTTGTCATTGGTTATCAATAAATTGATATTGGTGCATCCCTAATGTTTAATTTAAGCTGTACAGTAATCCCTCCTCGATCACAGGGGTTGCGTTCCAGACCCCCCCGCGATAGATGAAAATCCGCAAAGTAGAAACCACATGTTTGTATGGTTATTTTTATATATTTTAAACCCTTATAAACTCTCCTACACTGTTAACATTATTAGAGCCCTCTAGACATGAAATAACACCCTTTAGTCAAAAGTTTAAACTGTGCTTCATTACAAGACAGAGATGACAGTTCTTTCTCACAATTAAAAGAATGCAAATATATCTTCTCTTCAAAGGAGCACCATCAGGAGCAGAGAATGTCAGAGAGAGAGAGCGAGAGAAAAGCAAACAATCAAAAAATCAATATGTGCTTTTAAGTATGCCGAAGCACTGCGATAAAGCGGCGGCATTTTGTAGAGGAGCGTCTGTATCTTCTAGGCAAACAGCCTCTGTGCAAACAGCCCCTCTGCTAACACCCCCTCCGTCAGGCAGAGAGAGTGAGAGAGATAGAGAAAAGCAAACAAACAAGCACCGCGCGGGAAGCACATCGTATATCATTGAGGAGTTTTATTTAATATGTAATACGTGCTCTGATTGGGTAGCTTCTCAGCCATCTGCCAATAGCGTCCCTTGTATGAAATCAACTGGGCAAACACACTGAGGAAGCATGTAACATAAATTGAAAGACCCATTGTCCGCAGAAATCCGCGAACCAGCGAAAAATCCGTGATATACTGTATATTTACATATGCTTACATTTAAAATCCGCGATGGAGTGAAGCCGCGAAAGTCGAAGCGTGATATAGCGAGGGATGACTGTATACCATAAAGTTATAAAAAAGGAATACCAGTGCAATTTATAATTAAAACCTTTTTTTTCTAGCAGTCACCTTTCATTTCTCACTAATGAAAAAAACACAACTATTTACACCAGAAAAACCTCCTGTCCGATTTAATTCTGATTTAATAAAACATCTGTTCATACTGAATCTTCAAGAGGCTTCTGAACCTCACCAGTTCTCAAATTGCCCCATGCTAACATACACTTGTAAGAAAAAAACATTTCATCTACAATCTCTCTTTGTAAACATTTTGCAGATGGCTTCACACTTAAAGCACACTTGTTTACAAATTCCTGTATTAAAAGATGAGATGGAATAAATTAATTTGTCAAGGTTGTGAATAAGAATGTCTAGAAAATATTGTTGCATCAAAAATGAACACTTTTTAATGAGCTCCTCGTGGAGGTAATTAAAAATGAACAATCTCTGAATTTATGGGCCTGATAATTCTTGCCTTCATCATATTTTAACAATTTCAGCTGGACTTCCTTATGATATGTTGCTTTTTGAGTTGAAAGAGGTTTGAAATAGTTTTAGAATTTAGTCAATAGTGAAGGAAAATATTGGGTGTTTCAAGTTTCGATCCATTGTTATACAAACGAACCAGAGATATCAAATAAAGTTTGGGGCCACCACCCTCATATTGTGTCCTGGCTACAAATGGGTAAATTGTTGAGTTATACACCAAACCGAGTCCAATACAGAACTAATGTTAGGATGGGAAGATGGAGGCTTTAAAGGCTGAGACAGGAAGTGACATCATTAACGGCGCCAGAACTGGAAGTGATGTCGTCGGGAATGGAAGTGATGTCATCAATGGCGCCGGTAATGGAAATGATGTCATCATAGGCACCGGAAGCGAGTAGGATTTCCCGTGGATTGTCTGCAGAGGATTGAGAGAGAAAGTCAGTGCAGCTCGCCACCCCCTGGTCTGGCGTAGTACTACTATTTTTCAGGCCGTTTAGCTGCCTTCCAATCGCACATATGTGACACCATCTATTTTCTGAAGGTTGTTTATTCAACTATGGGTTGAATAAACTTAGGAGGTTTGATTGGTAGATTTGTGACCATAGGAAATGACATAGAAGGTCCAGCAAAATTATTTGTTTCACTTGTACCCATTGTAGATACAATATTCTGTTATAATTCACTATATTGATAGATTTTGTAAAGACAGGAAAATGTAACGATCCACCAAGGAACAGATTTTAAGTTCATGATTGTGTAGTGATGGTAAAAACAGATTATGAAAAATCGCTGGTCTATCAAGAATGTGACAGAGACAGAAGGGACATAGGGAAAAGAAGCAAGAAAAGTCAGATTCAACAAAGTTTGAACAATCAAAGAGAAGCCTATACTGCTGTGCACTATTGAAGTGATTACTCCATAGTCAGCAAAGTAAGGCAGATGGAGAGAGAGAGAGAGAAAGAGAGAGGTTATGGCGGACAGACAGAGGATTTAAAGAGCTCCCCGAAACTAATAGGTTGCTTCAGAGGGCTCCCATTTGTTACAGGTTATTGAGAACAAATATGGGCAGAGACACCAAGAGTGCTCATTTTCAGAGGGCATTCCTGACTATAGAATTTAAAGACTGCTTCCTGTCAGCAACCATTGAGCTTTAATTTGGAAAGTGTTGAGAGAGTAAGAGGTTATCAAAATAGCTTTCTTGTCCTTGAGACACTGTGTGTTTTGGATAGCAGACAAGAAAATGCCACCTCGACCTTCTAAGGGGTCAGACTCTCTTTAGCTAAAACAATTGATGCAAGAAAAGAAAAGAAAATCTTACTATTATACGATATATTCTTCCATTTATCATTACTCCCTTGTGGCTATTCTATAACATTTTGCTACTAAAGGTTTAAACTTAGGCTCTTTTTAAAGTGGAACACAGATGTGCTGACAGTCACTAAATGGTAAATTAAAGTATTGATGTAAAACATGAATTAAAAAAATGTTTACATGTGAACTTCTAAGATTGGAAGAAGAACATAATTGCAAAACATGAAATGAAGCCTAGCAGAGTACCTAGGCCTGAAGAAGCATTACTATTAGGAAAAGAAAGAAAAAACCTAATGTATAAAGTATAATGCAACAATCACTTCAGATGGTTGACATCTTTGATGAGGTTAGAGCTGCAAATGTAACTGCAATTCAGAAAAAGTCAAATAAATGCATTTCATTAATTAAACACCAATAAGCTTTATTTCTCTCATGTTAGATTAGAAAATATAGTCTGAAATAAACGTGGAGTTTTGTCAAAATAATAGACTTTGAAGCAAGGCAAGTTCTCAACCTCAGCCACTGGTACCAAAAGAGTTCCGACCAGATTGGATCTCGGACAAAACCCCACTGTAGCATTTAACCCATCCATCCATCCATTATCCAACCCACTATATCCTAACTACAGGGTCACGGGGGTCTGCTGGAGCCAATCCCAGCCAACACAGGGCGCAAGGCAGGAAACAAACCGCGGGCAGGGCGCCAGCCCACCGTAGGGCAGTAGCATTTAACACACACCAAAAAGTTATATTAAGTTGAAAAAAAAAAAAGTGCTTCGTAAAAAGTAGACTGGTGTACAATAGAAAATGAAGGCCAGACACATAATAAATATGAATGCTCATAGTACACATTTGTCAAAGTACACTCACATGTACCCTTAAGTTCATTACCTGGAAAGTATTTGATCAGAATAGTACAGAGCAGTCTGAGCTGTGAAACTCTATAGATTTACAACAAAAATGTGTCATTCTGCCACATAAAAGTAGAATGTTGGTTATTTATATGGTATTGGTCTATACTTTTCAAATTATGTGATAACTGTTTATTGATACAATAGATAGAAATATGTTTTAAGTTTTAATCCAGTATATTGCTTAATTAGTTTTCTGATTAAGTGCAGATGTAAGATCTTGCATGTGGCATTCTACATCTTTTAAAATCCCTTCACTCTTTGCAATGCATGTAGATGATTATTCTAAAATTAAACACATATCCTATAGTGTTTTCAGACCATACGGGATCTCTTTAACACTTTCAGATGTATCCAAATGTCAAATAAGATTAGTTATATTAGTAATAAATGCTAGTAATAAATACTTTTGATTAAGTGACATTTCCAGTTTAAACTACCTTTGCAGCATCTGTAACACTTTTAAGAAATACACCTGTCCCTTGGCAGCATACAGCACATAACTTCAGAATGTTTTTATAATAACTTCAAATATACAATGATTACTTTGCCACCCATCTAATAAGTTGTAAAAATGTATTTATTATAGGGATGGGTTTGCCTAGTAGTTCTGTTAGTAATTTGGGATATGAGTCCATAAAATGTAGGACAGGTTCAACACAATTATTTTATTTTTCTTAAATGTATAAATGAGAGCAATACTGAAATACAAAGACTATGTCTTTGCCATATTTACTTATTTATTTTACATTTTTATTCCTGTCTGGTGGCAAGTCTCTAAAAATTAGTGATTTTTTTTTTTAATTCAGCATTGGAAAAGTAATAATTTCATATGCGTGGTTAATAGCTGCGGTCCATAGGCAATATATTTTAAATGATGAATTTACATACTTTTTGCTGACCATTTATCATATATATATATTATTTTTTTTGATAGTTTAGTGATTTGCCAATAAAAGAATTACGTATGTAATACAATTTCTACACCTTAACATTCATTCTGCTGTTTTCCAGAAGGAGATCACAGACCAAATATATGTCTGTTATTAGTTGTGTGGCAGTGGCTTTGTAAGATTTAAATAGATTATCAGTCTGGAGATTGAGCAAAGGATCAATAACACTACAAGAGATCAACTTAGCTTTGAGTTATTACGCTTAAAAAGTGGTAAATGACCATAGTCTTTGTTATTTTGGATTATATTTATATTTGAATTCGGCTGGTCTGAGGGAAAGTTTACTTTACCTTTAAAACTTGAGAAAAAAAAATTAATGATCTAATGGCCAAATAAAAAAGAAATATAATTGCTATTTTGTATATACTCACGTATAAGTTGGGTCTTGAAACCCGAAAAATCAATCATAAAATCATACCCTACCATATCATACTTATACGCCCATTCAAAAATGCGACACTTAATTATTTATTTTTTTTTGCATCTTCTTGCCTCCTCCAATCTCTCATCAGTTTCTCAGATACATCAAATTTTGTTGCAGCAGCGCAGTTACCAATTTCTTTCACTACTTCAATGACGTTTAATTTAAAACCAGCTTCATATTTTCTTCTGATCGAACGCTCCATCGTAGATAAGGGATGCTCTTACGATAAAGGTGAATGAGGGTGTGAGATACAAAAAACACAACACAGTGCAACATTGCTTCGGAATAGCTCGGGTATTACCGTGTGGTCACGTAGGCACAATAGAGAGAGAGAGAGAGGTTAGGAGCAAATGGTGATACATCGCATTGCCGCACCCACATAGAAATAAAGGCTGTGTGCTCCGTGGTTACTCTCTCAGGTGGGAGTTAGCAGATCATAATCCCTTGTACCAATAACATGAGTTTTCTGCATTTGACTTATATGACCAATATTATAAAATACCAGAAATTATACTGTAAAATTAAGTCCCAACTTAACCGTGGGATCTGTGAGTATATACGATATATATTTTGGTCGACTAGTTAATTACATATGAGTTGGAACAGAAAGCTCTCTCAGTTACCTTCTGGCTCTTTCCTACTGACATTAACAATGTTCATTTGAGACTATGAATCCAATTTTCAAACTAGTACTCCTGCCTTGAGTTCTAGCTGTAGTGGCTCAATTAGATAAAAACAGGCTGCTTAAAGGCATTATGGAATCAACATGCTAAGCATGTTCACAATATTATGACAAAAATATTAAGAGTCTGAAGGATTTATTAAAACAGGACTTTAGAACATTACACACACTGATAAGCTACTGTCACATAATGATGGCTGCCCATTTGCTCTTAAAACGTTCTTAGCTAGATGAATTAAATACGACATTTCTAACAGTCCCCAAGAACAAAACCAAAGCAAGAAAGAGCAGGGAAAGTAGATTTACAACAATGGGTGTGAGGTAAGGTTAGCCATCAGAAACTCACCTCCCTCCTTATGTGTAGTTTAGGCCAACGACTTCAGCGAATTCCTGTTGGCTGACTTTATAAACAAATTTCTTGGTTGGGTGCACAAGTGATACGACAACAACAGTAAGTGTCTTGTTTAGTTTTTTCTTTAGTTTAGCTTTAAATGATGAAGATGTACTATTTAAGTTTCACTGAACTTGTCATCACTGTCTGGTCCTTAAATTTGTTTTGCTTTGGAAATGAAAATTGAACATTCCAGACCACATCACTGCCTGGTTTCTATTGGCTTATTGGGAAGCTCATGATCTTGGAAAATGTCTTGACCTTCAAATCTTTTCCTAAAGTGATAACAGTCTTCATTGAAGAGTTTTAGTGTAAGGTAAAGAATGCTGTATAGAGCTGTTTGACAGATTCTGCACTTTAAGGCCATCTGGAAATACACCTAGCATGGCTGTTAATGGTTTACGAGGGATTGTGACAGCAATGCATTCACAGATTTTAGTCCAGAATGTTAATTTGGTGTACGTGTGGCCCAGTTAGGCAGGAGATAGACTGCAACATTCCCATGTTGAAACTTGGCCTTGTTTCATTTTGGACAGTTTTAAATGAGATAAACGTGATTGAACGATTGAATGCTTTGGACAGATGGAGCTGGAGTGTATTCTATGCATGCATTAAGTGAAAGGTCCTTTCCACACCATACCCTGGAATCTTTAAAAGGGACAGACTTTAAGATGTTTTGTATATTATTGACATGCTATCACAATCTTCAAGACTGATCAGTTTTTCTTTTGGAATAGAAATGGATGGTAGGTGTGGAAAATTGTGTATTTTCTTTCAGTAAAATTTCTGATTTGAAAGTAATGGAAATATTGTGTTACTGGGAAGATAGGTTTGAAGTGTAATTGTTCATAAGATGCAAAATAGTCATTTATATACAGTTCTCCAATTGCTTTAAACCCAGATGTTTTCCAACGATTAAATATTGTGTAGGTTTGAGAGGGCTGAAAAGGGTGATTATTATGTAGAGGAGCAATAGATAAAAGTTTCTCTGCCTTGAAGTACATCTTGAATTGGTTCCATATTCTGAGTGAATCACAACTAAGCTTTTTTAATGTCTAAATACTAGGTAGTCTCATTACTGCTCTTGAAAAGTTTTTTTTTTTTTATATATATATTTTTTTCTTTATAGTAAACTACACACATACTTCTGAAGCTTGCTGTTAAGTCTATGTGTTGTAACAGATGGCCAGGGACCTTGCCTGGTCGGGATGCCCTTTTGAGGAGAGGATTGGGGAAAAGAACTTATCAAGAGCAATACCTCCCCTGAGACACGAGAGGGCAGCCCCCCTGGGCTGCATCAGGACTACAGGCTTGGAACTTAGAAGCTCAACTCTGTTGGGGTCCATGGCCACCACCAGGGGGCGCCTGGACAACTTTGGGGCTGTGGTCTGCAGCACTTTTTCATGCCTGAATATGATCATGGAGCACTTCCGGGTGCAGTATAAAAGAGGCTGCCTCACTCCATTCGGGGAGCCAGAGCCGGGAGGCAGAGGACAGAGCTTGCGAGAGGGGAGTGGAGGCGGCACAAGAAAATGGACAGGAAAGAGCTGAGGACTGAGCATTGTAGGGTTTGTGCACTGAGTGTATTGTGTTGTTGTGCAGAATGTTAATTTTTGAGACATTGTGAGTCAGTGCCTATCTGTGTCTGGGCTAATCTTCACAGTGTTTATATCCCATTTTTATATCACAGTCCAGCTAAAGAAACAAAATATATATGTTTTTTTATACCAATCAAACCACTCGTGTAACTTTAGAACAAAAAAACCCAAATTCTAGATAATTCATGGCCTAAAAACAGAATCAAATAACAATTAAAAGTGGAAAATGAAAGTGAGGCAACCTTAAAGAATGTGAGTAAACAACTTTAAATAGATCATATACCTGGGTATTTAAAACCCCTGAAATTTAATTTATCAGTGACCCACCTTAATAAACAGTCATCTTAATAGCAGAACTGAATCTGTATAGAAAAGTTGGCCAGGCCCATGTCTCACACTTGCATGTACTAGATGAAATGTTTGCAACACAGTGTCACACATACTTGTATACATTTAAAAAAAAGTCTTTAAAGATTCTAATACTAATCATATTGTTTACATTAAATATTGTATACTTTAAGAATGGTGGAATTGTGCGATTATCTTATAAAGGTGTAATTGGCAGTAACATTTCAGCCTTCCGTTTAGTGCAAGACCAATAGAGTTCAGCTTTGTGGGTGTCAAGTAATGATCATTGGTATGCAGAACGAAGCATATAGAAAGGGTTTATTGCAGGATTTCCACACCATAACCTTCATTCCTTTCACAACCTCATAAGACATTTTATTTACAACTTAGCAGAAAGTTATGAAGTTCGATAATGCCATGCTACTTCTGTTTTAAAATAGATCTCTGAAAGATTCTGGGTTTTTTAAAATCTTTTCTAGATACATAAAATTACAATTACATCTACTTTTAAAGGATTTATTAATATGTATTGAAATACACTAGACAATTTTTGAAAAAACGTCAATTTTAATATTGTTAATTCAATTGTCTAACATGAGATGAAGTCATAAGCAGTTAATTTAGGTCTTGTTAAACATTTTCCATCAGGTTAGTTAAATTTAAATAGACCTTTAAATCATTGTGTAATCATTATCAGTATGTGAAATGCTGTAAGACAGTTAATAAGAACTCATCAGCTTTAAAATGATGTGTGGGGCTGTTAATAGGAAATAATATGATCTTATTCAAATTTTTCTTCAATGCTGAAATTTTATAAAATTCTCCTAATACATTTTAGACATATAGAAGTGATGAGCAAGGGTCAGCACCATATCATCTGCATAAAAAGAAGTTTTTTTCAAGTATTTTCCTCAGTTTCCCAACTCTCCTGTACTTTACTCATGTAGATGAAAAGAAATTCAGTTGCAATTACAAATAATATTGCTGACAAGACATCCTGTCTGCCTTCATGTTCTAAAACAAAGAAATCAAAATGTGAATTACTGACATAAACTAAAGCTTCTTGCTAGAGTACAGATATGTAATCTACAGGATGGTCCAGATCTAATTATGCAATTTTCATTACGCTATAACTTATTAAGTTTATCACATAGAGAATTCACAACTGAATGGACGACAAGCTGCGGTGGGTTGGCACCCTGCCCAGGATTGGTTCCTACCTTGTGCCCTGTGTTGGCTGGGATTGGCTCCAGCAGACCCCCGTGACCCTGTGTTCGGATTCAGCGGGTTGGAAAATGGGTGGATGGATGGAGGACAAGTGGGAAATTACATGGAAAATCCGTGAATTAATTCAATGTAAGTCTATTAACGTTTATTACAAGATATTTCAAACAATTCTTTTGTCTTCCATTGTTTACCTGCATTGCATTAAAAGTTGCATAATTAGATCTGGACCACCCTATACAGTATGTAGGCATGATTGTGTTATCAATAGGAGTAAGGCAACATGAAAAAAAAAAAATACCACGAAGTGCAAAAATTACCTGGGTAAAGTATAAGTATATAAACAAATTACCATAAGTAATAAAGGCTTTTTTTTTTATTTTTATTGAAATCACACAACATTCCATACAAACAAATTAATCAAAAAATAAGATCGAAAACAAATCAACCCGCACCCCTGAGAAAGAGAGCTAAGCCAGCAGAGTAAAACTTAAAGCTAGTAAAAATAAGTAAATAGATAAATTAATAAGTGAATAAAGATAAATGGAGAAGAAAAAAAAAGGGGAAAAAGGGAGAGAATCTGCTTCCTCAGTGCATTAAAAGCTTATTCTAAAATATTATTGACTAGATCCTGCCAGATTTTGAAAAAGTTCTGCACAGATTCTCTAAGTGTGAATTTGATTTTTTCCAGTTACAAATAATATAAAACATCAGTTACCCACTGACTTAGAAGAGGAGAGTTAGGATTCTTCCAGTTGAGCAAGATAAGTATCAGTGCCAGTAGTGTAGTAAAGGCGATTACAGTTTGTTTGTCCTTCTCCACTTTAAGCCCATCTGGGAGTACACCAAACACAGCTGTTAGTGGGTTAGGAGGAATTGTGACACCAAGGCTGTCTGACACGTCACCCAGTGAGGCTGGAACATGATTGCAACGTTTGCAGGTTGGATCTTGCCCTGGAAACATTTTGGACAATTTTAAACGAGACAGGTGTGCTCGATATATAATTTTAAGTTGAATAATTGTATGCTTTGCTCAAGTGAATTCTGTGTATTGCTACCTACCACTCCTTTTCTGAAATGTTGAGTAAGAGATCCTTTTCCCACTGTACTCTTGGATCTTTGAAAGGGAGGGACTGTAAAATGGTTTTATATATTGCAGAAATGCTGTCTGAGTCCTCAAGACTGATCAATATTTTTTCTGGCATAGAGGAGGGTGGGAGGTGAGGAAAATTGGGCAGGTTCTGTTTAACAAAGTTTCTGATTTGAAGGTAGTGAAAGAAATGTGTTGCTGGAAAGTTAAATTTGGAATGTAATCGTTCGTAGGATGCAAAGACGTTGTCTATGTACAGATCTCTAAGTGATTTAATCCCAAATGTTTTCCAGACATTAAAAACGGCGTACGTTTGAGAGGGTGGGAAAAGGTGGTTCTTGTGCAGAGGTGCCACAGATAAAAGCTTCTTTATCTTAAAATGTTTCCTGCATTGGTTCCATATTCTGAGTGAGTGAAGCACAATTGGGTTCTTAGTATATTGGAGATAACTTGCATTTATTGGGGTGCAAAATAAGGAATATAAAGAAGTGCTGCAGGATTTTATTTCTATTGCGGACCAAGCCTGTGTATGTTCATCTATTTGTGTCAATGTCCAGGATTTTATAGCTTGTATATTTGCAGCCCAGTAATAACATTGAAAGTTAGGCAGAGCCATGCCACCTTCCGCCTTAGGTCTTTGTATGGTCACCCTTTCGATATGTGGATGTTTTGAATTTCAAATAAATGAGGTTAAGGTTGAATTTAATTTCTTAAAAAATGATTTATTGATGTATATTGGAATGTTTTGAAATAAAAAGAGAAGCTTATGAAGGATTCATCTTAACAATGTTAATTCTTCCAGCAAAATAGAAATGAAGGGTTGACCATCTATGCAAGTCTTGTTTAATTTTTTCCATACAGACAGCGAAATTTTGTTGATAAAGAGCTTTATGTCTACTTGTGAGGTTTACCCCTAGGTATTTAAACTGGTCTGCGATAATAGAAAGGAAGATGTCCAAACTGATATTGTGTGCTTGAGAATTCACTGGAAAGAGCACACTTATAGTCAAATTAATTCTAAGACCAGAAAACTTTAGAAATTCTGTAAGTGCTGTTAGGACTGCAGGCACAGTATTTTGTGGGTCTAATGTATACAATACCATATCATCTGCATATAGAGAAATTTTCTGTTCAAGTCCTTCTCTGATAATCCCCTTTATCTCATAAGCATTTCTACAGTGAACTGCCAAAAGTAATAAAGACTAATTAAATGGCGCTAGTATAAGTCTGTGTGCATATGCAAAGGAAAACAGCCAAAACGTCGTGTTCTTAGCCATCTTTCATTTTTATAATGGAAATAACCTTTACCCTTTTTTTTACTTTTGGTTAAACATAATACACAGTGTCACACACGTGTGCATAGGACGCAGCTGAAGGGCTTAGAAAGGACTGATTTTACATCTGCCCGGGGGGGGGGCGAGGTACACTGACTCTCTTTCTAAGTTCTCTGCAGGTCTTTCCCGGGAAATCCCACCAGGAGCCACCACCTCGAAGCGGGACACATCACTTCCCGTCCCGGCCCCGAGGACGACGTCACTTCCGCCCAATGTCCTATAAAGCCTCCCGCCTTTGCTCTGGGAGGCAGTTCTGTTTTGGACTCTGTCATGTAAACTTGACTACATGAATCATTTGCTTTTGCAGCCAGGAAACCGCATTAAACGGGTGGCTGCCCCAAACCTTGCCCTGCCTCGAGTCTCTTCTTGTTACAACAGTAATTGGGTAAATCACTTCAGACTTGTCATTCATGCTATGTTTCACCAGGGTTTATTACCTTGCCTTCCTACAACAACCTTCTCCAGGAATCAATCACCTTCAGGTTTTCCCCTTCCAACTCTCCATATCAAGAAATAGTCTGGCATGCTCCTTACACCACCAAATGTCACCAGCTTATTTTCCTCATTCTTAAACCCTTAGTATAGTAGGATTGACTTCCTCATAAATATCATCACTGTCTACATCAGACCCATTCAAGTCGCCACCCAATTTAATTACCTTCTACTGAGGCACCCCAAATGTCACCTGCATGAAGTTGTCCCAAAAGTCATCTTTCTCTTAATCTGCCAAAGCGTGGGGGATATGCTGAGATTATAAACATAAATTACCAACAATCATCCTAAGGACTATGCAATGCTCATTCACCATCTTTACTTAAACCACTTTGTCTGTCCATTTTTCTGATTCAAATACACAAACCCTACTTTTGCCATCACTTCTCCTCACTAGAAAAACCCATACCTTCCACTACTCCCACTAAGCATTCTTCCACCGTTACCTTTTCACCTCATGTCCTGTATCAGCACATATCTACTCACCTTCCATCCAACACTTCCAACACTTTGCCCTATTTTCTCACCATACACTCAAAATTCCAAATCACACTCCTTATACTCTTCTCTTTACTCCTCATTCTCGCTACCTCTCCTTCATCTCATCTGCCACCAAACGGGGCTCTTCACAACACGTCTCAGAAATCTATTCACGTTTTTCAAGTTCTGAAGGATCTCAAGGTACTACTATATATCAATCTACTGTGTATTATAATTTAGGGAAAAAAAATGAACATATATTTATTTTCTTTTCAGCCAAAATATTTTTGTTTAATTTATTCCCTTCTTTTTAGTTTCCAAAACTATTTTTGGAACCCACACTCAGTTTTGGAATTTTTTATTTAGATTTTTGTTCTGATGTAGCTGGGAGTGTTAAACTGAACAGAAGCTTTCTGTAGGATCTGTGCCACAGTTATTACATGGATATGTTTTTTTTTTCCTGAGTGGTGGACAGGGGCTCCTTTGTGTCTTTCTGTGAAGGCCTCGTTGCCTTAATGAATGGTGACCACCCAGTTGATGTAAAGCTGACTTAAGGTTTGAGCATTTACAGGTGTCTATTTCTGTTAAATTGATTGGTCACTTCAAGAGTATTACGTTTCAGCCAAGATTTGTCCCTGGCTTACGTTTGTTTTTCTCTTTTTTGTCATTTATTGTGTTTCTGAAATATTTTTCACGTATTTTCTGTTTGTATGTAATTTTTATTTATTTTAGTTCTGTCAGCATTAATGCATTATTAATTCAATAGCCTTGACATGTTAAAATAACACAAATTAATAGTGAGCTTCCAGGATCTTCCAAATGTGTGCAAGTATGTAATGCTCCAAAAGATAGACAGGCACACGAAAGTGAAAAGTATTCATTACCCTTCTCCGACTGGCAGAAATACATAAGGATGGACACCTTTTATCCACTCTTATTTTTCCTGTATCCATCAATGACTAATGTGGCACAACACATTAATAATGATGGACAGTTATATGAAATAAAAACTTATGATTCGGTTGGCTGCCACAGAATCATTTTTTCAGCCCACCCCTGGTTCATTCAGGAGCATTATTACCCTTCTCAATTCATGCAGGATTGAGTTGTTAATGTAACAAAGGCAGTTACATCTGTGACGCTTGTTGGTGGAAACGTTTGTTTTAAAACGATGCCTCTCTGAGTAAAAACAAGGTAGTATGCACACACTCAAATGAAGAGTTTGCTTACCACTGCAGCTCTTTGAGTTTAAAGTATAATTTCAAAACAAAGCACACATTTGGTTGCATCACGACCAATAGTATGTGAACAACCACCAAGGATCAATTTGGCCAAAGACTAACATCAGCTAAGCTAACTATTGCTATTGCAAAGTGGATTGCAATGGACTGCCATTCCATCAACATCATTGAAAGCTAGGGTCTCAATAACATTATAAGGACTGCCACTCACAACCCATCTTAGCAGCTACCATCAAGAAATATGATCATGTGCAGGGTTCACAAGCTGTACAGGGATGCAAAGTGGAACAACTACCACAAGCATGATACATTGCGTTGATGGGGGGGGACAACTGGACATAGTGGAGCAATCATAATTGCTTCGGCACAACAGCAAATTTCTTTGATGAGGATTGGCATATGCATTCATTTGCTTCAACTGTTCTGAAAACGAAGGAGAGGCATTTTGCTAATGTTTGTGTTGAACGATTCATCACAGTAGTGAGGGAATAGGAGATTGAAAACATAATCACTAGTACTAAGTTGGACAGCCTGTGAAATAAGATTGCTGCAGGAAGGCTACAACCATACCAGTGTATGCCTTTTATAGCACGCATTATACAGAGAACAATCATCATGGCGGCCTTCTGCTGCTATCCACGTAAAATCTGGAATAGCCTGCCAATAGGAATTCACCAGGCTAATACAGTAGAGCAGTTTAAAACACTGCTGAAAACATATTACTTTAACATGGCCTTTTTATAACCTAAATTTAACTTAATCCTGATACTCTGTATGTTCATTTCTTCATAATAACTATTCATGGTGGCTCTAAAATCCGTACTGACCCCTACTCTCTTTTCTGTTTCTTTTTCCGGTCTCTTTGTGGTGGTGACCTGCGCCACCTCCACCCACTCAAAGCTTCATGATGCTCTAACAATGATGGATGGATTAAAAGGAAGAAGTCTACGTGACCATCATCATCATCAAGCCCTTCCGTGAGAATCCTAAATCCAAAGAGGACTGTTTCATTTATATTAGGTAGAATGCCCAGAGGGCACTAGGCGGTCTCATGGTCTGGAATCCCTACAGATTTTATTTTTTCTCCAGCCATCTGAAGTTTTTTTTGTTTTTTCTGTCCCCCCTGGCCATTGAACCTTACTCTTATTCGATGTTAATTAATGTTGATTTATTTTGTTTTCTTATTGTGTCTTTTATTTTTCTATTCTTTATTATGTAAAGCACTTTGAGCTACTGTTTGTATGAAAATGTGCTATATAAATAAATGTTGTTGTTGTTTTCATGATGACAGGTTTGATGGCGTTTTTGCCAAATGCCATTAGTTAGTTAGGCACAGCCTTTTTAATATGGCAGTTAAAAGAACAGAAAAACATGGTTTGAATGATGAGTTTCTCATGCAAGATATCTGGATGAGGTGCCATTCCAGCCTGAAGAATGTCAGAGGGATAAATTGCAACAAAGATCCCCTGATAGCAACTTTGGCTCTGCAGAAGCATAAGATGGTCATGCTAACATCTACACAGTTTGATAATCTAGCCTGACTGGAGAAACTACTGGAACCGTGCAGGTGAGTTGTGAGCTTCCAAACGATGTTTCTGTAATTATCAAAGTGTTGATAAAGTGTCACATTTTAGGCTAACTATGAATACAGAAGGAGCAGGTCTGTGTGTATGTATTATTTGCAAGATCAGTTCCTGCTTTTAGGGTCATTTTTATGCAAGTGATCACTCCTCCAAATTATGCATTAACAAGGATGAGAGCGCTGTGCTCCCTAAACCTGTAATGTAACAACAGATGCAACAGTAAGAAAGACTCTTCTTTTACTAGACATTCTACAGCTTCTGTAACTATAAGCTTTCATTATACCCACGACGAGTAATCACAGTGGCAATCCAATGCTGTGCTAAGCAATGTTATTTTATTTTATATTTTGATTTGACATACTTTGTTAATCTCCAAGGGAAAAATCGTTTTTTGCATGGTTTTTGGTGGTCATAGTGCATAGTCAACCAATTGTATGGTGCCCCTGGAGCAATTTTCAGGGCAAGGGCCTTGTTAAAGGGCCCAACGGAGTAGGATCTCAAATAACAGCAATGGGATTTCAAATGGCAACCTTTAGAAACTAAGGCAGCTCCTTTGTCACAGAGCCACCACTCCGCCCACGACAGAGCCACCACTCCACATACCTGCATTAATAGAAACTAAATAATAATAAATACCAACAAGCAAAATCTTGTGCCTATAACCTGACAATAGACTTGGGATGTTGTAAGTGATTCAAGCATTTCTAAATCAGTCTTTGATACCCTTGTTTCATACTGCATTATAAAGCTGCCTTTTTATCTTTTTCATAGAGAGGCACTGTTGGATGGTGCTTCACATGGTTTATGAATCTGCAAACATCTTTCACTTAGGTATGCTCTCAAAGATAATTAATATTCAAAAATAGTTCTGATTCTTGAAAAATGGCTAAATATGGTTGGTTCTCAAAACAACAGTCTTCATGGCAAGGTAGTGGTCTGAAGAAAACCAAAACATCTCTGCCATTGACCTTCAATATATGCAAACACAGATACAGTATACTCTGTAATAAGCAAACTCTCTATTGACCATCCCAGTGTTTTATCACTATTTCTGGGGACTTCAGCCAAGTTTCACTTTCCTCCACCCTCACCAATTTTTACCAGTTTGAGGACCACACGACATGAGAAAACAGGACCCTGAACTTGTTATATGCCAATGTTAAAGAGGCACGTGTAACTCTGTTGCTTTGCCAACTTTAGGGCGATCGAACCATAATTTGACACAGCCCATACCTGCATATAAACCCATTGCCCAGAGGTTGCCAGCTACCATCACGACCATGCAGGTATGGACAATTGAGGCTGTGGAGGCTCTGAAGCATGCCTTTGAAAACACTGACTGGGATGTGCTTTGTGACTCAAACTGTGGGGACAATGAGGAATTGAGCCACTATATCACAGACTACATCAAGGATTGGTGGAAAACACAGATCCCACAAAAATAGTATGCTGTTTTCCTAACAACAAGCCATGGATCACAAAAAAAACTAGAATCCCTACTGGAATATGAAGAAGATAGCCTTAGGGTCTGTAGAAAGATGAAATTAAGCGGGTACTTTCAGAACTGAAGAAGCAGCTCCATTAGGGTAAACCCACTACAGAGACAAACTTGAGCACAAGGTACAAGAAAACAACAAGAAGAAAGTTTGGAATAAGATGAGTACTGTCACTGGCTACAAGCAGGCTGTTAAACATGGAAAGGAAGGTAACAAGAAAGAGCTAATGAAATGAACCAGTTCTTCAATAGGTTTGACTCGTTCTTTTCAGTCCAGCCCTCCCCCAACACTGCTAGCCTCTGTGTGGACGCTGAGGAGGTTCCAGAATCCCAGTTACCATCTGCACACTGCATGACCTACAATGACATCACACCTGTGGTTTCCATCCCACTCCCTGGATTGTGTGTCTCTGATCACGTGAGAAAAGAGCTGGATAAACTCTGCATAAACAAGGCTTCAGGGCTGGAATCAGCCCCAAAGTACTGAAAATATATGCCAGCCAGCTCTGTGGGGTCCTACAACACCTATTTTCGCATTCCCTGAATTTGCAGAAGGTTCACCAGCTGTGGAAAACATCCTGTGTGGTACCAGTGCCAAACAGAGGGGCATTCCAGTGATCCAAATGACTTCAGACCAGTTGCTCTTAATTCAACAACAACAACATTTATTTATATAGCACATTTTCATACAAACAGTAGCTCAAAGTGCTTTACATATTAAAGAATAGAAAAATGAAAGACATAATTATAAAAAATAAATCAACATTAACATCGAATAAGAGTAAGGTTCAATGGCCAGGGGACAGAAAAACAAAAACTCCAGGCGGCTGGAGAAAAATAAAATCTGTAGGGATTCCAGACCATGATACCGCCCAGTCCCTCTGGGCATTCTACCTAACATAAATGAAACAGTCCTCTTTGGATTTAGGGTTCTCACGGAAGGGCTTGATGATGATGATGGTCACGTAGACTTCTTCCTTTTAATCCGTCCATCATTGTTGGAGCATCATGAAGCTTTGAGTAGGTGGAGGTGGCGCAGGCCACCACCACAAAGAAACCGGAAAAAGAAACAGAAAAGAGAGTAGGGGTCAGTACCGATTTTAGAGCCACCATGAATAGTTGTTATGATGAATTGAACATACAGAGTATCAGGATTAAGTTAAATTACGATTAAAATGAAGTTATAAAAAGGCCATGTTAAAGTAATGCGTTTTCAGCAGTGTTTTAAACTGCTCTACTGTATCAGCCTGGCGAATTCCTATTGGCAGGCTATTCCAGATTTTAGGTGCATAACAGCAGAAGGCCGCCTCACCACTTCTTTTAAGTTTTGTTCTTGGAATTCTAAGGAGACACTCATTTGAGGATCTGAGGTTACGATTTGGAATATAAGGTGTCAGACATTCCGATATATAAGATGGGGCGAGATTATTTAAGGCTTTATAAACCATAAGCAGAATTTTAAAGTCAATTCTGAATGACACAGGTAACCAGTGTAGTGACATTAAAACTGGAGAAATGTGTTCTGATTTTCTTTTCCTAGTTAGGATTCTAGCAGCTGCATTCTGCACTAGTTGCAAACGATTTATATCTTTTTTGGGTAGTCCTGAGAGGAGTGCATTACAGTAATCTAGTCGACTGAAAACAAACGCGTGAACTAATTTCTCAGCATCTTTCAGTGATAAAAGAGGTCTAACTTTACTTATGTTTCTTAAGTGAAAAAATGCTGTCCTAATGATCTGATTAATATGTGATTTAAAATTCAGATTACAGTCAACAATCACCCCTAAGCTTTTTACCTCCGTCTTGACTTAATTCATACATCATGAAGACATTTGAGAGCCTGGTACTAAAACAGCTATGTCCCCTGATTTCACAGCATCTGTATTCTCTGCAGTTTGCCTATCAGGCACATATAGATATTTAAAAAGCTGTCATCTACATGCTCCATGGAACCTACTCTCAATTGGACAAAGCTGGTACCACAGTCAGGATAATGTTCTTTGACTGTTCCAGTGCTTTTAACAGTGCTTTCTACCTCATCGACTGGGGAATAAGATCAAGGCTTTGAATCTTGATGCTTCCACGATCCCCTGGATCATGAACTACCTGACCAACAGATGGCAGTGTGTGAGGGACTGTATGACAGAAATGGTGGTGTGTAATACTAGAGCACCGCAAGGAACCATCCTGTCTCCATTCCTCTTTACCCTATACACAACAGACGTCTAGCACAATACTAGCATTTTCCATCTACAGAAATTCTTAGATGACTCATCCAACCATAGGCTGAAGTATTAATGGAGATGAATCAAGAGTACAGGAAAGTCATGGAGGACATCAGCAAGACAAAAGAACTGGTGATGGACTTCAGAAGTGCTAAGAATTCTCAAGACTAGTCACCATTTACGGGGAAGACGTGGAAGTGGTACCTGGAGATTCACATAGACAACAAACTGGACTGGTGTGACAACACAGTGGCACTGTACAAGAGGGGCCAGAGCAGACTATACTTACTAAGAAGACTCAGATCTTTGGATGTGTGCAGCAAGCTGCTGGCAATGTTCTACCAGTCCTTGTAGCCAGTGTGGTGTTCTACACTGCAGTCTCTTGGGGAAGCAACCTGAACACAAAAGAAGCACAATGCCAGAAAAAACTTATCAAGAAAGCCAACTCCATCACTGGGCAAACCCTGGACAAACTGGAAGGTGTTATGGAAATGAGGAAGATGGCAAAATTGGATGACATCATGAAAAATCTCCTCCACCCCTCATTCCACCACAGTGTGCTAAGAAGCACCACTGGTAGTCTTTTCTGCACTCTACTATCAGGCAAGTTCATTTATTTACTTATTTATTGAATGATTGATTGCTTGGATATATTATCTGTCCCATGAGTCGGTATTCCTGTTTTTTATGTTTCTGTTGCTTTATGCATTTTGAATTTCTCGATGGAATTAATAAAGTTTATCTAATCTAATCTAATGCCATTGAACCCCTGAGGGGTGAGAAGTATGTGGGTTGCTCTGCTTTACCTGCATTTTATCACTTGACCACCATGATGGAGGTCTCAGAAGATGACCCTTTTTATGCTGTGCACTTCAAGGATGCCTTCAAAACGGACTTAGCAAAATGCAAGGATAACACAAATAGCTCTCGAATCCCAGATTCAAAGACTTGACATGCCTTCCTAAAGCAGAGAGAGATGAAGTGTGGACAACACTGGACAGGATGCTAAAAGAAACATAGTATGGATGCTGCCACATCCATCTGACACTGACGTTGACCCACAACAAAAGAAAATGGGTCTCCTGGTGCTGGCATCTGATTCAGTCTGGTGATGAAGCATCACTGGAAACCAAACCTGTTTTCTAAATACAGAGCAGAGCACATTATAATGTTGGTCTGCTCACACAGGAGCTCATGACAATTTAGCCAGCATTGCAAAGATATATCTAGCAACACCTGCTTCAAGTGTGCCATGTGAAAGACTGTTTTCACTTTCTGGACATATTATGCACAAAAAAGTGATCTATTCTAAATCTGAAAAAGTGAACAAACTGTGCCTTAGAAAACTGGTTGAATTTTAACAAATAAAAAATAATGATGACCATGGCATTGAGCAGTGTTGCAGACATGCCCAAAATATTGTGTTTTGTCATAATTTAGGAAATAAATGAAATTTCTGAAATCCTCTTAGAATTATTTCTAGTATATCGCTATACTGACATTATTATATTTAGTACTGATCTGATGATGTATTTCATAGGCTATAATAATAAGCCTTGTGAAATATGCTATGTAATGTGTGATTAATCACAATTAATTTCATAAACAAAGTGTGATTTATCACAATTAAAAAGTTAATCTACTGACAGCCCTACATTATTTATTATTTAGAATTAATGCATTGTGTGTTTAAATTGTGTGCCTGTATCCCCTTCTATTCTATGAGTGGGACCCAAAGAGGCAGGTACACCATGATATCATCGCTTAGGACTGCCCGAAGACTTTATATTCAGAGTTTTATTGTGATTCTTGTGGAGTGCATTTCATCTTTGAGTATTGTTGAATTTTTCTGGTTATTGTGGAGTCTTGCTTTATTTTTGTATTGCTGTTCTCTGGATTACGATTCGGACTTGTTGGCCTAGTATTATCTTTTTAGGCAAATCCTTTTTGACTCTTTTTCTCTCGTTTTCTGTGCCTTGTTATTTTGATGCTTCTTTTTGTTTATATAAATATGCTAGATGTGTTACTCGGCTTACCAGGGAAATTTTGTAAGACAATGGGCTTCAGTTATAGTGCTGTTAGTTAATCAGATGTAGCAGGAATACTATGTAACTTTTTTTTTTTTTTTTACCAAGGGCCAATATTATTGGCAGGCAGTGTGTTCTAGTAGTTATGGCTTTGGACCCAGGACAAACTCTGAGGTTGTGGGTTTAAATCCTGCTACTGATGCTGTGTCACCATAAGCAACTGACTTCACCTGCCTGTGCTCTAACTGGAAAAAGAATAGATATTTAACCAATTGTACTCATGTTGTAAGTCCCTTTGGATAAAGGGCATCAGCTATATAATAATTAATAATAATATGAGGTTACTGGGCTGCTCACTCCTGAACATGCTGAACACAACTGTCCATGAGGAAAACATTCCTACATTAGATAAATTTCTGTTTTTTTCTGCCTATCCTAATGACGTGACTTTTGTTGATGGTCTTTGCAAAACACAATTCTACAAGAAAAGTTTATTCTTTTGAATTGAGAAGGGTAATCAACAGGAAAAATGTGAAATTTGAATATATATAGTATTGTTATAATTAGATTTTTTTTTTTTTTTTGGATTTAAGTCTATCATCAACATAGAGGTTTCTGTATAAAAAGCGTCAAGACTTCAGAGCCATATTCTTCCTTTTGATCCCATATGTTGCTACTACAGGAGGCAGCTGCTAAAACATGGACTTCTCATATGGTACTCTGTGACATTATTGTCTATATCATTGTTGTGATGCCACATGGAAATTTTAGGCAGTTTTTGTGATATTTTCTGTTCGATGTTGGCTGTCACTATAATGGACTCTTTCCTGAACTGTTTGGTTTAGACCCAAAAGAAAGCAGGGAACTGTTATGAGATATTCTTCCATACTGTGCATCTGAGTTGAAGACCACTTTGTCCTTGCTTGGGAGGGTGGCATACACCAAGGGATGGGAGATACCAGCATTCTAGATCTTCCTTTACTGGTGGAGCTGGTACATCATGATTGTTGACCAAAATATCTTGTGCATGAATGTTATGTATGCTTTTATTTCTGGTTTGTTTTTCAGGGTTATTTTCAGTGAAGCAAATCTTGAAGAATTGTAAATGAACTATTAAACTGTTGGAGTTACCCTTGAAAATTATATGGTTGCTTCATGGGAAACACCTTGACACCTTAGGACGTTCCAGAATGTACTTCTTCACATACCTCAGTATGTTTAGAAAATAATGGTGGTAATACTTGCTTATAGCTCTCTCTACCTTGCCTGGAGTTAAGGTTTGAGTCCTTGGTGGGTTCAGGGCTTTGTTGAAAGTCATTATGAACATTTTTGTCTTTAGACATATTCGGTGAATCTGGGCCCAAACCATCTTACTAGCAGATCCAGTTCTTTTGTGGTTGAGATGTCTTAGTCCTGGATTGCTATGGATCTCCAACTCCTGTTTTCTGGGTGGTTGTCAGACTTTATAAGACCAGGGTAATGAGCTCTTGGATGATCTTGTACTGTGCACATTCTGACATTTCAGTCCTTACAGTTTCCACTTCCATAGGTACGCCTCAAACATTGCTGTAGCTGATTGTGTGTGGCTAGTCATGCATAGGTGCTAGGTGGTAAATGGAGTTGCAGATGGGTACAGCTCAGGTTGTCTGACATCTGGAAGAATTGCAAAATGTCTTGTTGATGAAAACTGGAAATCAGATAGCATATGATTGAACCTGGGAGGTTTAACAAGATTCAGCTGATCACTGTCTGAGAAGGCCTGGGGCAGTGCATAAGTTCTGGTTATTGAAGATCTGAGGGTGTTCATAGCTCATAAAATGGGGGGCAAATCAGACTACTACTAAGAGGCATAGTGCCTTCTAATGTTTGATATGTTGGCTCTTAATGTGTAAAGCCTTTAACAGTGGGCACGATGTTAATATTATGGCTTAAAATAAATTTCAAGGTACATTCTGGAGGATCTTCTGAGGCAGATAATCTGAGCGGGTGTGTAACTACTTCTTCCTCTACAGCTTGTTCCAAAATACTTTTAATGTATGTAATGTCTAATCTTTTGTAATATTTTTTCCAATTGCGCATCAAACAAAAAGGCAGAATATTTCTCAAAATGTCTTTTATAGTTTTCATGTTCATGTTCAAGCCTTGCAAACTCATTCTTCTATTGCTTGGCATTGTCATTGCCATCAGTAGCAACAGCTATGCAGTATGTAATTTTATTTTACAAATCTAATAATCTGTCTGTCAGACATGTCTGTCTTCTTGCTTTCAAAATCCTCTCTTGTTTTTTCAAGTACACTGCTCAAAAAAATTAAAGGAACACTTTTTAATCAGAGTATAGCATCAAGTCAATGAAACTTCTGGGATATTAATTTGGTCAGTTAAGTAGCACAGGGGGTTGTTAATCAGTTTCAGCTGCTGTGGTGTTAATGAAATTAACAACAGGTGCACTAGAGGGGCAACAATGAGATGACCCCCAAAACAGGAATGGTTTAACAGGTGGAAGCCACTGACATTTTTCCCTCCTCATCTTTTCTGACTGTTTTTTTCACTAGTTTTGCATTTCGCTATGGTCAGTGTAACTACTGGTAGCATGAGGCGAAACCTGGACCCTACAGAGGTTGCACAGGAAATCCAACTTCTCCAGGATGGCACATCAATGTGTGTCATTGCCAGAAGGTTTGCAGTGTCTCCCAGCACTGTCTCAAGGGCATGGAGGAGATTCCAGGAGACAGGCAGTTAGTCTAGGAGAGCTGGACAGGACCATAGAAGGTCCTTAACCCATCAGCAGGACTGGTATCTGCTCCTTTGGACAAGGACAAACAGGATGAGCATTTCCAGAGCTCTACAAAATGACCTCCAGCAGGCCACTGGTGTGAATGTCTCTGACCAAACAATCAGAAACAGACTTCCTGAGGGTGGTCTGAGGGCCCAACGTCCTCTAGTGGTCCCTGTGCTCACAACCCAGCGCAGTGGAGCTCGATCGGCATTTACCATAGAATACCAGAATTGTCAGGTCCACCAATGGCACCCTGTGTTTTCACAGATGAGAGCAGGTTCACCCTGAGCACATGTGACAGACGTTGAAGGGTCTGCAGAAGCCATGGAGAATGTTATGCTGTCTGTAACATCATTCGGCATGACCAGTTTGGTGGTGGGTCAGTGATGGTCTGGGGAGGCATATCCATGGAGGGACGCACAGACTTCTACAAGCTAGACAAAGACACCTTGACTGCCATTAGGTATCAGGATGAAATCCTTGGACCCATTGTCAGACCCTACGCTGGTGCAGTAGGTCCTGGTTTCCTCCTAATGCACGACAATGCCCGGCCTCATGTGGCAAGAGTATGCAGGCAGTACCTGGAGGATGAAGGAATTGAAACAATTGAATGGCCTTCACGATCCCCTGACTTAAACCCAATAGAACATCTGTGGGACATTATGTTTCGGTCCATTAGCGCCGCCAGGTTGCTCCTCAGACTGTACAACTGCTCAGGGATGCCCTCATACAGATCTGGGAGGAAATGCCACAAGACATCATCCGTCATCTCATTAGGAGCATGCCCCAACGTTGTCAAGCATGCATACAAGCTCGTGGGGGCCACACAAGATACTGAAAAGCATTTTGAGTAGCAGAAATTAAGTTTTTGAAAAAATGGACTAGCCTGCCACATCTTCATTTCACTCTGATTTTAGGGTGTCTACACAATTGAGCCCTCTGTAGGCAGAAAACTTTTATTTCCATTAAAAGACTTGGCATCCTTTTGTTCCTAAGACATTGCCCTGTCGTTATTTGTATAGATATCCAACTTCATATTGAGATCTGATGTATCTAATGTGTTTCTTTAAAGTGTTCCTTAAATTTTTGTGAGCAGTGTATATTTAGGTTGGACAGTTAGTTCCATGTGTTCCATTATTGTTTAGAGCAAGGAATAATTCACTACATTTATCAAAGCGAAGAATAGCAGAAGCAAGTAAAAGGACAAAATTCTAGTTCTTTAACTGCACAGTAAGTCACATATGCAATCATATATGAAGACATATTTTTAAATTGGAGTGAATTTTATATGATAATCCCTTAGTATATTGTAGAAGCACATGAATGCTGAAATGGAGACCATAATCCTTTACTTGTTTGAGCAGTCCTTGAGTAGTTCCATTTAAAGTGTGTTGTGTTTAGTATAATGCAGGCAAGTAATGAGTGCACCGACCTTTGCTAGCCCTGGAGTATTCCAGCCAGGCAGAAAAAAAAGAGCCTTTTGAATAGTCCCATGCTAGAAACTGTTAGTCTTAAGAAATGTGCCAAGTTATTGTCTGTTTTACGTTTTGTCTGCTTTTCATCACTCTTTAATTTAATATTGTTTTTTATCAGTATACTGCTGCTGGAGTATTTGAATTTTCCCTTCGGATTAATAAAGTATATATCTATCTATCTATCTTTTCACTATTCGGTCTCCAAATGTCATGTCCACAGACCCAATTATTATACAGTGTATGCTGTAAAAAGACCAGGCTCCTAGAAACTATTGAAATCATCAGAAAAAAATTGAAATGCAGAGTGGGCGGTTTAGTTTTGCGGACGTGCTCGTCCCCCTTGTCTGTCAGCGGCTAGCCGAGTTTCACTTTGGCGACAGGGTCGCTTTCTTTCAGCCTCATGCTGTAGCCTCGTACTTCATTCTTGTTCCAACTTGTTAACTTAGGGCTGTCTTGTCGGCCTTTGAGCGTCATGCTGTAGCCTCACACTTCCAGGTCAGACAGACTGACACACACACTTCCACACGTAGACATTTATATATAAGATGTGTTGGTCTGCTAGCTTTTAATCACCAACAAAGTCAAAGATTGAGAATCTGTATACTTTGATTCAGACGTAAGGCAAAAAGTTACAGAAACTACGAAGGAGGTATTGTCCAATGACAAACTTGAAGGTAAAAAGTCCATAATCTCACTAACCTGACAAACCAAATTGCTGAAGGAAAACTGGAACTAAAGCAAAGCAGGGAGGAAACTAAAACTACAGTTTTACCAAGATGTGACAGAGTAGGAGGGGAGAATAGAATGATTCACAGAGCAGTATAATACTAATACAGGTTCATGTAGTGTTATTAGACATTAACATAGACTACTGCAGCAACACAAAGTGTGTTCTTGCTTAGTTTTATAAGTAAACATTCATAAAATGTTTTTTGGAATTTATTCTGTTTGAAACATCAAATGCACCCTTGGAGTCAAAGATAGTTTATGAACATTATGGCATTATGGCACCTGTCCCACTGGCTTTAGTTAAAATAAATAATGATTACAATACATTTTAGTTACTTTAATAATGTGGGTTGTGTACATAATATAAAGAATTCTGAATAATTTTTTAATGTCTTCAAGTTTATTATCAAGTGCTGACAGTAAGAATCTAAGAGTATGTCAGATTAAACAATAAACCCAACAACAGACAATGAATGCAGCACCAAACAGTAAATAAAACATCAGACAATATACAACTGCAAACAATATGTTCAAACAGAATATTCAAAAGGTACACTGATGCTTCCTTAAAGACCTCAGGGCAGAGCTGTGGAAGTGAGCAGCAAAGTCATTTAAATGGCAGTTCTGAGTATAGATATTATGTTAATAAGCATCAACATAGTATCACTATGACCTGGAGGGAACGGGTGACTGTCCCTGAGTCTAGCAAATTGTACACTAATTTTCTTGTACAGTCTGCCAGAAAAAAAATTTAAAAGAGATATATGCATGATGAACTGATTTTTTCTTAATATGGTCTGCCTGTGAAAAACAGTATGTGATAATGTACTTATATATATATACTAGCCAACCCACGGCGTAGCATACGCCGCATAATTATGTATTGATGGGTAAACACTTCCTGAAAGACACAGTTGTCCAAATGGGGTTGGTTTTGAGGATACGACTGTAGGTAAATGAAAAGATGTAACTCTGGAGAGGGTGACATACAATACAACGTTATACACGCTGCATACAGCGATTCACATTCGCGACAAACTGTTTTAGACACCGCATACAGCGATTCACATCCGCGACAAATATGATTCTTCTTAGATGGTGCTGTCACGTCCACCCACGTTCTCAAAGCATACACACTGCCTGGTCATGTGCCCGCTCGCAAGAGCAACCAACAGAGACCTGCCCACCAACTCTAAGACCATGGGACATCCCTCGCAAACTGTTCTACACACTGCATACAGCGATTTACATCTGCAACATGATTTTCCCTAGATGGTCCTGTCGCGTCCACCCTCGCACTCGAAGCATACATACTGCCTGGTCATGTGCCTAATCGCAAGATCAAATGACAGAGACCCGCCCACCAACTATAAGACCATGGGAAACCCCTCGGAAACTGTTTTTCACGCAGCATATAGTGATTCACATCCATGACAAACAAACTGTTTTAGACGCCGCATACAGCGATTTACATCCGTGACAAACATGCCTGTTCTTAGATAGTCTTGCCGTGTCCACCCTCGTTCTCGAAGCATACACACCGCCTGGTCAGGTGCCCGCCCGCAAGATAAACTCACGGAGACCCGCCCACCAGCTGCCTATGTGTGTGCCTCTGTCTGTCTCTGGTGCGGCTTTCTCTCGTGCTGCCTCTGTGTGAACCGGTCAGGCACAGAGAAAGTCAACTGCTGACTGCTGCATTGGTGAAGCAGGTGAGACGGTAATGAAACAGAGGCACAGGGCTTATTGGTTTTTAAAGACTGCTTACTTCATTGTGTTGTAACCTCAGTTTTAAAGGATTGTTTTAAGGATCCCATGGGATACCCCTCGAAACTGTTTTACACGCTGCATATAGCGATTCACTTCCGCGAGAAACATGCCTCTATGAACAGTCAATGTCAAGGTGGTTCTGCGAGTTGTCGTCGTATCCAATGGTCTTAGAGTTGGTGGGCGTGGCTCCTTCCTGTGTGCTCCATGGGCGTCTTACTTGTTGACGGCTTAGTGAATCCATGCCCCTTCTGGGGTGCTTTCCATGTGTGTCTTGCCTTTCCATGTGTGTCTTGCCTTAGTGAATTATATATATATAGATATATATGGTTGAAATAGTTTTACTGTCAAATAATGCAGAGTACATGACACGTGTTTCTCTCTAATTCTGGGCTCATCAGGCGTACACGAACCTCGGACGTCAGCGCTAGAGGTGAAGCTTCTAACGTTGTGCCACGGCGAGTGGTTCGTTCATTTGACAGCATGTAGATCGGGGTAATTACATTCATGGCATTCATAGTCTGAATCACAATCTGATTATATATGGGTGGTTACCTATCAGGTAACGCTTGTGGTTGGTCAGCAAGTTGGCTACCATCCGCCACGGTGCCCTCTTTCAGTTGCGAGAAGCAGATCATAGAATGGTTGACAAGCGTTACCTAGTAGGTAACCACCCATACAATTAGATTGTGATTCAGACTACAAATGCTATAAATGTAATTACCCCGATCTACATGCTGTCAAATGAACAAACCACACGCTGTGGCACCCTCTAACGCTGACGCCCGAGGTTCGATTTCCCAAGAGGGGGGTACAGTGAGTGTGTACACCTGATGAGCCCAGAATTAGGGCAAAACATGTGTCGCGTACTCTTTGCATTATTTGACAATAAAGCTATTTCAACCATTCTATGATCTGCTTCTCCCAACTGAAAGAGGGCACCGTGGCGGATGTTAGCCGACTTGCTGACCGGCCACAAGCGTTACCTGGTAGGTAACCACCCATACAATCAGATTATGATTCAGACTATGAATGCCATGTATACTAGCAAAATACCTGTGCTTCGTAGTGGAGAAGTAAAGAAGTTATGAAAAAGAAAAGATTTTAAAAATAACGTAACATGATTGTCAATGTAATTGTTTTGTGACTGTTATGTTGTTGCTGTCATCAAGGATTTGATTATCATTATTTCTTTCAATCAAGTTTGTATTTGGAGGATGTGTTGTGTTCAAGTTATATTCCGTGTTTGTCAACAGATAACAGGTTTCATTCATTGAAGTGTTCACTACCCAAATCGGTACTCGTTAATCTAAGACGTTTAACAGGCATTCCCAGTATTAAGTTGTGTATTTGCCTGCGAATATTTAGCGGCAGCGTGTCTATGAACTTAATTTAAACTTAAGCTTTACACCTTGCTTTTCTATTGATATGTCTACAAAGGTTTGTTCAGCTTCAGAGGGTTGTTCCTTTCTTACTGCATCAATAAACAGTTCGTCTTCCTCTTTATCTGAGACATCACACACGGCTTTTACCTTTCACAGTCCTGCAAACTTTAGCGAAGTGGTTCAATTTACCACCTTTTTTACACTGTCTTCCTTTAGCTGGACATTGACTTTTTCCACCGTGTGCTTTGTTTCCGCAGTACCTGCACTTATGAATATGCTTGTATGTGTCACACGCTTCATATTCTTTTGCTTTTGCTTGTGTCTTAGGCATGACAAACGCCAGTGGCAGCGTGTCTATGAACTTAATTTAAAGTTCAGCTTTACACCTTGCTTTCCTATTTGTTTGCATAAGCACAATCCTTCACCAGCAATTTTAACTCTGTTACAAAGTGATCAAAAGTCTCGTTTATACCCTGCATCCTCTCAGTAAACTTGTATCTCGCGAATATCGTATTCGTCTTAGGCATGACAAATGCCAGCGGCAGCATGTCTATGAACTTAATTTAAACTTAAGGTTTACACCGTGCTTTGTTTCCGCAGTAGCTGCACTTATAAATATGCTTGTATGCATCACTCAATTCATATTCTTTTGCTGCCTTCTGAACTGTGTAATGCTGATGGATGGCCTTATATGGGCAGGCACTCAATTACGTGGGAGGCGTGACGATGAGGGACACAACTCCGCCTCACACGCCGACCAAGCTGCAGGCTATGGCCGTATGTATGTACGTAAGTAGGTTCCAGTTATGACCGTTATGCATTGAATTTCGAAATGAAACCTGCCTAACTTTTGTAAGTAAGACTGCCAAATTTAAGCCTTCTACCTACACGGGAAGTTGGAGAATTAGTGATGAGTCAGTGAGGTCTTTGCCTTTTATCAGTATATATATATAAAAGCTTATACAGTGAGGAAGTAATCCACTGTGAAAAAGTTGAAGTTGGTGAACACAGATGAAGTCATCTGTGCTTTTTAGATGTCTGAGGAAATAAAGGCATTGTTAAGCTTTTGAGATGACTTTTAAAATGTCTTTTTCATTAGTCTTGTAATAAGGTAAAAGGTACTTCCAAGGAAACATTATCGTTAGGATATTTCTACCTGTTCTTTTTAATTCCTCTTTGCATATTCGGTTTTGTCGCTTCTGTCTCTCTTGCCCTTTCTCTATATGTAGATTTTTGCCTGACCCTTGGAAAAGGCTTTTTTAGCCCTCTCTGTACTTTCGTCTTCTGGTAAGGCAGTGGTTCAAAGTGCCCCTAAGACCTGCCAGGTAGTCCAAATTTCAGTTGTTGAGGGGTACATTAAATTCTAAATCTGTCAAATTTTGCTAAGTGTTATATTCTGAGCTAAACTGTACTTTGGCACAGTAATATTATTCTAATTCAGATATGCCAGAATGATACGAATGATGAACATGACATCTTCTGTGGACCTTTCGTGTCAATATGCAGCATGGAGGTGATCCAAACTTTCAGGAATATTGTGTCTAATGTGCCTGAGCAATCAGTCTCAAAAAATGTATTACAATGGAAGTAAATGTCACTAGTTGATATATGGAATTCATTAATACAATTGACTTTGTTTTTTTTTTGGTACTGGGTTAATAGTTCTTTGAGCCAGATGGTAGCTGTAGATTTAACAACTTAAATGCCTGAAAAACGTTGGTTAACTAGTCACTAAAGGTTTTTTTAAAACACAACCTAAAATCCCTTTCTATTCATTAACTTAAGCAGAAGACTCAGTTGCACAGTGAAGCAGAGCTTGCTGGAGTTGGGGTTTTTATTTGAAATCAAAGTGGTGTCACACACATGCAATTAGGAGGAAGCAGAGTGGACCAAGTGGAGGTAATTATCTGCCAGGCCAGGGGGAGGCTAGGTGCGCTAAACCTTCTTCTGTTGTTTCTGCAGGCCAATTATGGGAATACCTACCTATTTGACTTAACAAAAACGTCACTTCTGGTGCCAAGAATGATGTCACCTCCGGTTATGGCCTCAGATGACATCACTTCCGGTATCACCCTTTAAAGCCACCATCTTTTCCACCACTAATTCAGTTCAGTCTGGAACTTTACCCAAAAACCCTTTTGCAGCCAGGGACAATATATGGGTAGCTGCCCCAAACCTTTCCAGTGGGTTGAGACTCATTCTTTTACAGTGGGCATAGAAATCATTTAGGTGATCAGGAAAAGAAATTGTAGATATAACTCAATTAGGCTTTTACGTGTAATAGCTAAACATCCATGTGCCCTGCCACATCCTAAGTGTATAAGAGGTGCTGTTATATTCAGTTTTATAGTTTATCCCAATACTAGCATTTGCTTTTCTTAATTTTTTTGCACTTCTTGAATGTTTTCACATTGTTGATATAGAATGTGTTATTGCCTGTACAAGAGAGAGGATTAGGGGGACCTGTGCAAATTAGCATATTTGCAGGATTTTATCAAACCATTGTCTAAGGGTAAAGGTCTCGGTCAGAAGACTCAATACGACAGATTGGTAAATTCCAAAAATATACATTTTTTATTCAAGAAGACAGTTTGTTACAGTAAAGTAAGTAAGATAACACCATATAGAAAAGTGCAATAAAATGGCTAAACAAAAAAAATAACACTTGCATATAATAAGAATAAAAAATACACTAGCATAAATAAACAGAAAAATATATTAGCATTAACTTGAGCGCAGAAATCAAGGCAAGTCAAGCATGCCAAGCAAATGATTAAATAAAGGCACATGCCATATTTTTTTTAATTAAAGCTTAGCTTCAGCCATCAAATGTAAAATAACTTGAAAACCAAGGAAGGGGAAATGATAAGAGAATGACCAAAAATGTAAGAAGAAAACATCTGCTCGTCCTTGGCCAATAAAAAATAAGCAAAACAGAAACTAAAGATGGATAATAGACAGTAAAATACCGGAGGCCAGCTGCAGGGTGAAGTCAAGAGATAATAAAGATTCCCATGAGAACTTGAGGTATTGGCAGGACAGGTTCAGAAGGGTGTCAGAGAAAAACAGCAAATGAGCTAATCTGAGCGAGGTCGGAATGATAAGAAATTACTATATAAGTTTTGAGTTCTGACCTGTTCGGTGCTCAATCTGATTTGGCCGAATTGGGTTGAGTTCGTGTTATTGTTTTATTGCAATAAAGCTATAAACTCTGTTTGCCTATCCTGAGTCGTAATGGCCTTCATTTCAGGTAAAAAGCCTTGTGGTGACAAGTTTTCGCCATGATAGATAAATAGACAGATAGATAGATACTTTCTTAATCCCAAGGGGAAATTCACATACTCGAGCAGCAGCATACTGATAAAAAAATTTATTAAATTAAAGAGTGATAAAAATGCAGGTAAAACAGACAATAACTTTGTATAATGTTAACGTTTACCCCCCTGGTGGAACTGAAGAGTCGCATAGTGTGGGGTCTCCTCAGTCTGTCAGTGGAGCAGGACGGTGACAGCAGTCTGTCTCTGAAGTTGCTCCTCTGTCTGGAGATGATCCTGTTCAGTGGATGCAGTGGATTCTCCATTATTGACAGGAGCCTGCTCAGCACCTGTTGCTCTGCCACGGATGTCAAACTGTCCAGCTCCATGCCTACAATAGAGCCTGCCTTCCTCACCAGTTTTTCCAGGTGTGAGGCGTCCTTCTTCTTTATGCTGCCTCCCCAGCAAACCACCACGTAGAAGAGGGCGCCACAACCGTCTAATAGAACATCAGCAGCATCTTACTGCAGATGTTGAAGGATGCCAGTCTTCTAAGAAAGTATAGTTGGCTATATAGACTCCCTAATCTGTAGACTCTACAGTTGATTCCTGTCATTATTCAGGTTTTATGTGTATTTTCTTTAAGCAGACCCAAACATGCTTTACCTTTCCAGCACATTTAAAAGATAAAGTTCTCTTTGGAAATATCTTTATTTTTTGAAGCATCCTGGAATCCTTTACATTGGTAGAGTGGCATCAGGTTAGTATAGGTTGTGCTCTATATTATTCATTATTCTCCCTTCTCTTTTTTAAATTTGGTGACCTGTTTAGTGACTATTGCAACATTAGTTTACTGCTGCTAACCCTTTTTGCTTCATTTTTTGGAAATATATTATAGTTGTGTATTTTGTATTTTAATGAATAAATCAACTTATATGAATTCCATTTTTCTGCATGATTAGACGTTTTCCACAATTTCCATGAGTTAATGCCAGTGAAACTCACCCGGGATAAGTCGGTTTTTCAAACACAGCCGTCTAGTAGATTAGTCTAGCTGGATCTAATCATCCGAGATGACTGTGCCCGCGCTTATTGAAGAGCCCATATAATATATTGAGTCTAGAAAACATAATCAGCACGTCTTTGATAGGCTGCAACAAAATGACAAAAGACCGAGCGCATTTTTTTTTTCTTTCTTCACACAAGCGGAGCAGAACCTTTTATTCGAAAGATATGAAGAATTTCAAGATTTAATATGCACAAGGGGTAACACTGCAAAAGCAGCCCAAACCAAAAAAGACGGCTGGCAAAAAGTGGCCGACAAATTAAACGCTAAGTAGTGTGCATTGTACTTACTGAATGCAGCGTTTCATTTCCTATGTGTCAGATTAATTATTATTTAATATGTCATAATTCCAGATGAAATGTGAGCACAAGAAGAACATGGGAACAGGTTAAAGTGAAGTACAAGAATATACTTCAAACAGGTAAATATTAGTATATAACTATTTAAAGAATTGTTGACATAAAAAATCATATATAATATAAAAACATGAATTTTAAAGCTAATAAGAAGGCAGACAAGCAAAAAACAGGTGGCGGTCCACGCAGTCCAGACCTAAACCCTGCAGAATATCATTATTACAACTTCCCTGAAGAAGGGGCCTGAGTTGCCTCGAAAGCTTTCATATTGTAATCTTTTTAGTCAGCCAATAAAAGGTGTCATTTTGCTTGGCTTTTCTCTACATTCATAATGGCTAACACGATACAACACCCTAGTACATCAGGAGGAGAGGTAAATTTTCTAAATAATGTTTGATCAAACTCCACTCTGATCAGTCCCATGTGCCCCAATCACATTTGGAAGCTGGTTGTGAGATTCTTTATGGAACTGTGGGTGTTTTTGCCTGGGTATTACCTACCTGCAATGGCATGAAATGCTTCTTTTATTGTCTGCACATGCAGGTGTCCAGGAAACACTATGAAAACCCGAAGGAAATATTTCAGAGCCAAACAGACTTTACGAATTGCCTGGCAAACTGCACTTTTAGACAGATTTTCCGCATCGCCTACAGTATATAAAAAAAGTGCAGCTTGCAAAAAACCTCAAAGCAATGCATATCGTCTGTGTGGTTGTGAGAGCCCGACTTCAGCCTAGTTTGACTTCGAATATAAGCTGCTAATAACACTTTGAGGTACAATATTTCCCTCCGGCTAAAGCGGTATCTTTCGAAAAGAATTTTCTCCGGGAGCAATAAAGGATCTTGCCCAAAACCCTGTCTATATGAAATTCTCTTCTTATAATTTGCGCACTGATATCAATTGGTCGCTTATTCATGAACAGGAAGCCATGACTGAATGAATTCCATGCACGGACACTGATTAAGTGTGTGAGCTAATCCTTGTTTACATATAACAGACCTGCTCTGAGCAGGTTTGAGATTTTGGATGTGCTGCTATGACAACACATCCAGCAAGAGTTTTGAAAAACCGACAGATCCAGGATCAGGCCAAATCGTCAACAATTACCTCCGGCTAAACGAGTGATCCACATACAAAAAATACTTCCCTGTCTTTCACCTCTATTTCTTGAACACACCGGGCATATTTCTGCATTTGTGTTTTGGCTGCCCTTCTGTGTTTATTATTTTTCTGATTTTTTATCTGTTTTTTTCTATTAAAACAGTCCCTTACTTATCCACATTTTTCTAGTTGTACCTCTTTCTTCATTTCATTTATTTGTTATCCAGAAGAGGCGATTTGCATTAGGAAAATTTACAGCAAAAGTTTTCCTTACCTTCTATTGGAAGGAATTCCTTTCTCTTTCTGTTAGGAATTTTTTTTTTCTTTTTAATTTGACACTTTTGGAAGTCTCTGTGATGAAAATCAATGGGGCACCAGGCCTTTACTTTGATAAATGATCAGATATGATGTAGCTAGTCTGGTTAAGGAAGCCACAGCTCTAATCCTTAACTTTTCGTCTTCTTAATGATGTTAATGCTGAACTGTTCCTTCAGTTGCTGGTCCACATAGGCTCCTTTGCTTTCTTCTTCTTTCTTACTTGTTTTCAATTTTAAATGTAGCAGGGTTGATATATTGGGTTATGTTAAGAGGTGGGGGATAGTGATATGGTAGGTTTCATGCATATGATTATTATTTTAGTATTTGTTAAACTGTTTTTCTTAATAATGTTGGTTCTTGTTTTTCATAAAAACTTTGATCCAAAAAAAAAAATACAAGCAACCAAAAGCATGATGTTCATCAGAAAGGAGAGAAAAAAATGTTCTAATTAAATTGACCTTTTCTAAATAAATCAAATATAATAAATTGCCTTATTACAGTATAAGTTTTTGCTTATCTAAATGACTGCATACAGTTCAATGTGTGCCACCATCTTAAATAGTTGTTATGACTTCAAAAGAAATGCAACATCAGTGCATTGCCTAACAACAATCATTATAGTTAACAACAATTTGGACAAAACCATACAAATAACTGCCACAAAATGGCAAAGTAAAATGTAAACACAAAATGACCTTCGAAAAATAGTAAAAAGGTAAAATCATAACATATTAAATAAGAGAAATGGCAAAATGATGTGAGACTGCAAATTCATAACACAATTCCCTTTGGTCTCAACCTAACTTTGAAAACAACATATACTAAAGGAAAGAAATTAATAATATTACAAATAGGGACAAACATGTTGAAGCAATTAGCAAACAAAAATTAAACAGAGAAAATAAAACAAGACAAAAATCCCCCAGTGTGACCCTGACAGAATGCTCTCCTTATTAGCAAGATTTGATAATAAAAGTAATTTCTGTTTTAAATGGCATCCCCAGAGTGAAGTCTGCTTCTTCCTCAGATATTTTAAACAAAGCAGCTCCTCTACATCCTATCATTGACATCACAGAGTAAGATTCAGTAACGTTTGAGATTTCATAACCTAAACACACTGAATTCAATATTTGTTCCACTTCTATAGAACTGCACCATATGAACACAAATGATGGGAAATCAGGGACCAGTCCAAAAAAGTATTGTGGGCTAAGATTAGGATACAAACAATAAATACATTTAGAATGACTATGTTGGTGACCACAGTTGTGAAAAGAGTTTGACTTGTTGATAAGTATATTAAGGGCTGATTATTTTATGTTTGTATATATGTAAAGAATTGCACAATACAATACATACTGTATATATGCTTTTGAAGCTTTACTTACTGTATGTGACCTCCCACATTTTATAATTTATGTTTCAACAGGCATCCTTAACTGAAACAGCTGGCATCAAATACAATATATTCCTTCACTTTTTATTTACATAAGTAGGGAAGCAGAGATATGCTCATGATTTATATAGTAAGTATTGTACTATTATTGTGGGAAATTTTGTAAAATGTTATCTTCATATTGATTGCATTATATTCTCATTGTGAAAAATTAAATCTTCAAACGTACATTATATACTTTCAACTTTTTTTATTGGAACTAAAGAGGCAATGTGACAAACTATAATAATATACTAATGTGTAGTAATGCTGTAAGTAGAAAATGCACCTTTACTTTTGATTACTTTTTGGCTTTCAAAGCAGTAGTTATTATATTTCTCAAAGACAGTTATTGTTAGCTTAATATGAGTTAAAAACTAGATACATAATTTAAAAGCTTCAAAGTCACATTATTATGCAATTTGACACATAATGGTATATCCTTTATGTGTAATCTATATAATCTGGTGAGAGTCTGAAAATTCAATGGCAAAACTAACCATAGAAAATGTTATATTTTGCATTAATTATTTATGAAATAGAAAAATTATTTCTATAAAATTAGAAAATGAATACAGGAATTAAAGATTTGCTAGAAATCTATCACAGTCGTAGTGGAGAGTTTGATATCACTGTGTTCTAAAAGCTATACTTTCTGCAGAGGCAGTGATGAGAACTTATAATGTAATAACTTAATTGTAAAATCTCTGTTAAGGGAGAGTATATGTAGTAGTAAACACATTTGCAGAAATTTCTATTAGTCAGTGCTAAATGAAGGGAACCTTGGACCATAGAATGATGAAATGACATTGTTGTCCTATAGCAAACCTTTTGTAAAACTTGAATTGTATTTTTAATATACAACTATACTGCAATAAGAAAAATGTCAGAGTGAACGTGTCAATTCATGTAATACTATTATTTTAACATATACAGAATTTTGAAATTAAAATATGTTGATTCACTTAAAATACACAAAAAAGCAAATATATAATTCCTTTTATAAATCAAGGTAATTTCTTGTGTCTAATAAGAAATAGATTGAATTCATTTAGAGTACATTAGACAATAGTGAGACATGAGACTGTAAGAACAAAGCATAGTGAATGTGTTACTTCTGACTACTAAAAATGCTGATAAATATATTGATTTCAAGGTGAAATTGATAGTATTAAATATTCAATTCACATATAAGGTGATTGGGCAGTGTTGTTAAGAGCAGGAATTCGATCCCATGGAGTTCATGGTTCTACCTGTATTGGTGGGACCTTGGTAAGTATAAATCCTTGATCACAGAAAGGCATACTCACATTCAGTCCTAGAGGATCAGTTTAATGGCATCAACTATGTAGGACAAAGTGGGCTTTGCTCATTCTGCTAAGCTTTAGTGGCATACCAGGGTCCTCATGTATAAGCGGTGCGTACGCACAAAAGATGTTAAATCTCATCAAGTTTTTGTATATATTGTGATATTGTGCTGTGAGGCACCTGCACCAGCTGCTGTGCCTGTGACACCCTATTTGAGCAGATGATGACTTAAATATTTTGGTTTACTTTTAGTAACACTGAAATGAAATAATTATTAATGAGTTAAGAACATGGAAAGAAAAAATACAATAACGTGTGGAAATAAATAAATAACAGGCAGAGCTATATAGTGCCTATATTAAATATTAACCTCTTGGAAATGTTCACCTTTTATTGTTATACAACGCTGACTCACAATGGATTTAATTTGTCGTATGACATACTCATTAAATGTTAAAGTGAAAACAGATCTCTACATAGTGGTCTAAATTAATTACAAATATAACGCACAGAATGATTTTTTGTATTCACTCTCTTTAATATGACACACCTAAATCATCATTGGAGCAGATAATTAGTTTTAAAAGTCACATAATTAGTTCAATGGAGATCAAGTGTTTATACTCAAGGGGTTTCAATTGATTGTAGCATAAACAACAACAGTTATTCATATAGCACAAACAATGTAGCTTTACAAGATGTCAAAGAGAACGTTACGATAAAAGAAGAATAAACAAGATTAGGTAATATTAATAAAAGATAAGTAACAAATGAAAAAACAAACAAGTCTATTTAATTTTAAAAAACATATATACAGTCATATGAAAAAGTTTGGGAACCTCTCTCAGCCTGCATAATAATTTACTCTACTTTCAACAAAAAAGATAACAGTGGTATGTCTTTTATTTCCTAGGAACATCTGAGTACTGAGGTGTTTTCCAAACAAAGATTTTTAGTGAAGCAGTATTTAGTTGTATGAAATTGAGTAAAATGTGAAAAACTGGCTGTGCAAAAATGTGGGTCCCCTTGTAATTTTGCTGATTTGAATGCATGTAACTGGCCAATGCTGATTACTGGCAACACCAAATTGGTTGGATTAGCTCGTTAAGCCTTGAACTTCATAGACAGGTGTGTCCAATCATGAGAAAAGGTATTTAAGGTGGTCAATTGCAAGTTGTGTTTCCCTTTGACGCTCCTCTGAAGAGTGACAGACATCATGGGACCCTCAAAGCAACACTCAAAAGATCTGAAAACAAAGATTGTTCAGTCTTATGGTTTAGGGGAAGGCTGGAAAAAGCTATCTCAGAGGTTTAAACTGTCAGTTTCAACTGTAAGGAATGGAATCAGGAAATGGAAGGCCACAGGCACAATTGCTGTTAAACCCACCCGGGTCTGGCAGGCCAAGAAAAACACAGGAGCGGCATATGAGCAGGATTGTGAGAATGGATACAGACAACCCACAGATCACCTCCAAAGACCTGCAAGAACATCTTGCTGCAGATGGTGTATCTGTACAATTTGCACAAACAACATCTGTATGGCAGGGTGATGAGAAAGAAGCCCTTTCTGCACTCACGCCACAAGCAGAGTTGCTTGTTGCATGCAAATGCTCATTTAGACAAGCCAGATTAATTTTGGAACAAAGTGCTTTGGACTGATGAGACAAAAATTCAGTTATCTGACCATAACAAAAAGTGCTTTGCATGGTGGAAGAACATCACCGCATTTCAAGAAAAACACCTGCTACCTACTGTCAATTGTGCTGGAGGTTCCATCATGCTGTGGGGCTGTGTGGCTTTTTCAGGGACTGGGGCCCTTGTTAAAGTCGAGGGTCGGATGAATTCAACCCAATATCAACAAATTCTTCAGGATAATGTTCAAGCATCATTCACAAAGTTGAAGTTACGCAGGGGTTGTATAGTCCAACAAGACAATGACCCAAAACACAGTTCGAAATCTACAAAGGCATTCATGCATAGAGACAGCCATGTTAATCTATGCAGAAACTGAAGCATATATATATTTCTGGTAAAAGTAGAATAAAGCAGAACAGAGAAGTATGGTCTGAGACTCGGGACTGCTGCCTGTTTCTTTTGTTTTTCACCATATTGCTGTGGCTACACCCTGTAGTAACAGTGGCTTGTACCTGGCCCAGGTTCCCCTAGACCGGTAACAAAAACTTGTGTGGAAGATAAACTGTACACTGTTTTTATCGTTTCATAAGTTTCTGTGGCCGTTTTGTTCAATTTTGCAAGAAAGTTGATGTTAATTTGCAGTTCGTTTTTTTTTTTTTTCTCACCTGACATTGTCGCGACAACTCGTGTAGCGATTGTTGTGCAGATACTGATTGGGCTATTCACAGGATATACCTAGCCGGTCGGCGGTTTGAGAGGGTGTGTAGGGGATATAGTTCTATGATTCACATTTGGTTGACCTCCATAGGGTTTTCCAGGAAAGCCTCAAGCCCAGTCTGGTTATTTTTGTGCCTCACCTTGTATAACCAGCTTGTTTCTGCCTTTGTTACTTACATAACATATGAATTGTGGAGTTGAAAAGTGTGTTTCCATAAAAAACTAGTTATGCTCTCTCATTACCAATTGTTCAGTTATGAAATTTGATCCTATACTGTTTTCCCGTATTAATTTTTTACTTTGCAATGTTTTCAAAACGAAAGCCTTTAATTCTGTTTTAGTATAAGTCCCTACCACAGGCAATATTTGACAGGAACACCTTAACAGTTGACAACTTCTCACAATGCACTAGCAACTGCTTTTGTACTTAAAAGTGTAATCACAGTTTTTTGTAACGGACAATATTGTAGAACTCCAAATATCTTATGTAACTTATGCATAATGTTTGTATGAGTAAATTAGTGTAATTTTGACAAATATTTCCTGCCATGCCTATAGGTTGAATTTCAAAAAGAATATCTGGGGAATAATGGAAAATTTTGCCCAAAGCAAAATCATTTCTGAATCTTTATCCTTACAACATCTATGACTGACAGAGGAAACAGCATTATTAAAGAACTGGAGACCAAAAGGTGCATGAAAGAAAGTTCATAAACAAGAAGTTGATGCCAGGCAATCTGCATTTAAAAAAGAAATTGCCAGAATAGTAAATACTTTGCTATAGGAACTGTATAAATAGCTTGGAATAATGAGAGGCATAGTGGTACATAAAACAATTCTTAATCATATTAATATCCATTTGCAACACAATTTGAGTGATAATAGTGAAAATACTAGCGACATCATTTGATTCAGACAGAAAATTACAACAAACTTCTCAAAAAGATCAAAAATTATAATAATTTGGCCAACACTGTAGTACTACTGACTGACAGCACCAAGCAGCTTGATTTCTGGCCCACAGACTTCCTGTGCCAGCTTTACTCCCACATCCCAAAACTATATGTGTTGGTTATTGAACCTGATTAACTTGTGATAGGCTTCTGTCCCCTATGACCATAAGCTTGGTTTCAACAGTTTTAAACAAAGAAGGCTTGATATGTAGATATGTTACCTTTACTTAAACCATCATCATCATTTGTGCCATCTTGTTTGTGAAAGTTGGACTTTATGGTTCTTTCTTGCTGACTTTTAATAGCAAGTACTTCATATTTGTTGATACTAGATGTCACACATGTGCGTCAGTGGATCACTCTCCAGGCTCATCAGAGGTATGTACTACCACACCAGTCTGAAAGTAGGTGCTACCACTTAACCATGTCCTTTTCGCTTCCCCTCATAGCACTGAGATGTCTCCCAGTGAGTATTTTTTCCCCACCTATAAATCACAAGGCTGCTGAAAGGAGATGAAAATCTGTAACAAGAGCACACCGCAGGATGGAACTCTTATCTGGTAACTGACAAAAAAAAATCCCGGTGGCTCCTTTTGATTTCAAAGTGATTTTTTGTTCTGTTTTGCACCACAAAACACCTATTGTTTTGTTCATTTGATTTAAGTGGGAACAATTGGGTTGGCGCACCCACATTTCTTCCTCTGACTTTTTGTTTCTCACTCGACCACATAGTAAATTACTAGACGTTCCTCTACTTTGTTCATCAAAACGTCATTTTGTTAGACTTTTTATTTTTTCCTTCATTTTCATTATGAAAGGGTTATGGTCTGATCCTACATCAGCTTCTGGGTATGTGTGAGCTTGTATTACAAAGTTCTGAAACCTTTTATTTATCACTACTTCGCTAAGAAATTAGTAATTTTATTTAGTTACTGTGACACTAGTAGGGGGCGTGCCAGCCACCCAGCACAGACAGATGCAGCAGGCACACTTATAAAAGCACAGGTGAATTTCGTTTCACTTCACTTGTGGGCATCGCATTCCTCATTCTCATAAGTACAACACAATCTTAAGTACAAGCCCAAAATGCCTGAACACAATACGTTCTCTTCTTCTTTTCTCTCAGTCTTTTTCTCCTTCACTCCTCCTTGGCAAGCTTGGTCTCCCTCCTCCTGACTCTGGTTCCTGTGTAGTGTCTGCTGGCTCCTTTTTATACGTTACCTGGAAGTACTCCAGGAGCTTGATGACCTATTTCTGGCAGCATTTCCGGGTGCCGTGGAAGAACTGCTCATACGGGCTCAGGAGCAGCTGCAGCACCCCTGGTGGCGCCCCTGGATCCCAACAAGGCTATATCCATCTCCAACTTGCATGAAGTCCTGTGGGAGTCCGAGATACCATTGCAATCCGGGGTGCTGCCATCTAGCATTCCAGGGAAGGTACTATCCTGACCAGGTTTGCTCCTTTAGTCCTTCCAGCGAAGAGGCATCCCGGCCAGCCGTCCATGACATTATACTATCTCATATTTCCACATGCTCCTGTGCAAAAATTCTTGCAACATTCTAGTATATATTTTTATTTCTGCTAAACTTGTTCTTATAGAAGCAAACATAATTTAAAATAACAAAGTTAATTCTGTAGTATTTTACATGAAGAGACGAAAGAGATTGGAGAAGAAAAAGGAAAATTGAGCTATTACTTTGAATTGTAATGTTTCTATGGTAAAGGTATCTGCTTGGATTATTCATCAGACAGTTTTGACAGTTGATAGTCTATTTACGTTATTACCTTCTAGAAGCATAAATTAAACAAAACAACTTTGCTTTAATTTTAAAGATGAAAACAACTCAGACCTGCAAATACATTAATCCACTTAGTAAAGTTTACAGAAACACATCAGAATTAACTTTATTCCTACAAGATGTGACAGTTTTATTTGTGTAGCCTAAAACATAAAAAGAATACACAGTAAACAAACATCATTAAATTAAATAACCGTTCTCACTGAAAAAGGCCATCATTTTAAATAAGGGTTGTGATTAGCAAAAGAAAATGAAAGGCTTTTAAGGACCATATCCAAAGTATTTTAGACAAACCCCAACTCACAATGAAGAATGGATTTTACAGTTCAAAGGTACACTAGTTCAAAGCCTTAAAAACCAAGAAAACATTCACTAAATGGAGACAACACTGAAGAAAGAATAAAAGTAAAACTTAAGGCTCACAAAGTTTATCCAGAGTGATGGATATTAAATGCACATGGAAAAAAGCATGTCTGCACAGCTGACAAATGTTTGGAATATAAAAGAGTTGGGAATTAGCTTAGTTCTGCTTTTGGAAGGAACTAAACAATTAAGGAAGGAAAATACATGCAAAACCTACATTTAAAAAAAACAGATATTTTTTTTTTATATAACCAAGACTACAGTAATATACTTTAAGTGGAATGACAACCCCAATAAGTTAACTGAGGTTCAAATACTTGCCTGTACATCCTTTTTATACCTTTTTACATTCCTGCAGGGCAGTGTTCTACACAGGTCATTAAATGGCATTCACTTCAGCACTGATTATTTGAATTAACATATTTTTATAATGCTGTGCCTTCTCTCTCTGACACACTAACACTTAGTTCAGTCCTTTCAGCCAACTAATTATTTAGCAGAACTGTGTCAAGAAATGCTACTGAGACTCCTTTTATATGAACAACAAAATTCAAAAAGTCTTCTTCAGGCAGTCCCGTGGAGTGTGGGCTCTAACCTGGGTCAAATGGGCACAAGCTCGATTTTGTTCCAGGGTTGATTGGGGTGCTTGGCTGATCATGCATACATGAGCAAATATGAGTGGAACTGTCAGGTGCCTCATTCACGCCTCAGAGGTAGCAGTGTATCACACCTGCACCCAATCAGGCCAGATAAAAGGAGCCTGCACGGCAAAAAGGAAAAGAAAACAGACAATGTTATACATTGCACTATTTGCACTTTCTGTTTGGTTTTAATAAAAGCACTGACACTTCTTGCACTAACCCCTTGCTGAATGTGTGTGTCCTCATTTATGCGGCTCATCTTGGTACATGACTATCAACGGTTTTGGGTTCAAGAGACTCCTGAAAGCAATGGGGGACTGCGGAGTGAGTAACGGAGGAACAAAGAGCTGAAGAAGAGAGAGCAAGTGGGTTTGGTGCCAGACTGTTTTATGAACCCACCCACTCAATCATAAAGAGGACTTTTTAGAATTTTGAACTTTTAATGGACTATTGTTTATTGCTGATTTGATTGTCATTTTATTTTTTAATGTCTTTTAATGTCGGGGGTTTGTTTTAGTGCTTTCATTGTGTTAGTGCAGTGTGATAACCAACAGTTGCACTGGGTTGGGAGGAGTGTGAACCCTTCTCATGCAACTGCTGGCTTAAGGAGGGAGGTGTGTGATGAGAGATCTGTTGAAAAGTGACATTTTTAAATAATTAATTGCGTCCTGGGGAGTGAGAGCGCCAATTGGATCCAGGTGACTGCACTTCACTCTGAGGTTGATTGGGTGCTTGGCTGATCGCACATACATGTGAAAATGTGAGTATATCAGTCAGGTGCCTCATTCACACCTCCAAGGTAGCAACATTTCACACCTGTGCCCAATCAGGCCAAATAAAAGAAAAAGAAAAAAAAGAATGGAAAGAAACAGAATGGAAAAGAGTCACAGTGAGGAAAAGAAAGAATGGAAAGAAAGTGAATGGAAAAGAGTCAGAGGTTAAAGGAAGAGATATAATATGGTAATGCCTGGCAGGCGCTTTACCACAGACAGGCACGGGTTGACGTCCCAACCTGGATGGTGCAAGATTCATTACCTGGCTGGGAGGCTGCTGTACTAGATGGCTTTAAAGAAAGGCTGGTTGTTCCCTGTCTTTGCCAGGAGGTTGGTAGGTGGCGATAAACTCTGAGTGAATTTGCTGGCATCCCTGTAGGAATGGATCGAAGTCCCTAACCTGTCTGGGAGGTCAACGTAATGGAAGAAGAGTGGGAAATTATCTATTTCGACCAGTGTCTTCCCCGATAAACTAGAAGGCACCATGCCAGAGACAGGATTCCCACATGGGACAGCACTGATGGATTCTGTGGGGAGCTGCAAAGAGGAGCTGTTGGGATTAGTAATCCCTACTTTGTGTGGCTTCTGTTTGACCCAGAAGTACTTCCTACAGGCTGTGCCCTAGCACCAAAAGTACTCCCAGGTCATCGATAAAAGAAGCTGATTGACCTCATTCAGGTGAGTTGGAGCCAGGTGTAGAGGACGGATAAAGCTTGCCTGGGAGGTGTGGAGAAGAAATAAAGAAAGATATAGAGAAAGAATTGTATTGTACTTGTGCCACTACTAGAAGGAAGCCTTTGTAAGGTGTTTGTTTTATAAACCTTGCATGTGCACCTGCGACTTGTGTCTGTGTAGTTGTTTTTGGGGTTTGATCACCCCCTACTGGTCACAAGTGGCATAGTTGGTAGGATTTCCTGGTTGTCTGCTTGGCAAAGACCTGCATCCAATACATTTCTTGTGGTCAAAATACCTAGACACGGATCAAGCTAAACGTGATAGTCATAGCAATTGATCATAGGAAAGAAAATACCCAAGAAGAGAAACAAACTGTAATCAGTCACTCTTCAGCTAGTATCTGTCTGTGTTATCACCTCAGGGAGACAGAGAGAAGCTGGTCTTGACTGCAGGGGTTAGAAGATGCCCATCCTATATTGATGGACAGTTTCACCATAGACGGATATTTAGACATTCTAGAGGACACCGGGAGATGGAGTACTCGCCAAGGTATGTGACACAATGGGTTTAGAACAGCCAGTTAAGAGAAAACAAGGAGGTCTGTCTGCAAGATAGCCAGTACAGTCCTAAAGGCAAAAAGGACGCTTACATCAGAGGTGGCCCATTGGTTAAGACTTATCACACAAAGCCCCATAGGAAAAGCAAGATGACCACATTTCCCAAAGCACCTTTCTGGGGAAGCAGACACCACAGAAGATTTACATCTTCCCTCATTGTTAACAAACTAAGCAGGGAAACATGTCTAGAATCCTGCGCTAAAATGGTGCAGCTAGACTATACTGATCGTTGTAGCACCCACCCAGACTCCAAATCCCAGTATGTTTTGCAAAACTTGACCTAGCAAGCACATAAGGTATTCTAGCTGGCTAACTCCAAAGTATTACCTGGCCTGGAGGCTACAATACTGAATGGTCAATAAGAAAGAAAGGTTGTTCCCTACCTTTCTCAGGAGGATAGTAGGAGATGGAGTCCTTGCAGGGATGAAGTTCCTTACCTGGCTGGAAGGTCAATGTTTCCCCCTGTCCCTACATTACAATCTATTCAGACCAGTGTCTCCCCTGATATCCGAGAGGGTTCCATCCAGACACCCATTCACCCACCCACCCATGCTTGGACCTGCAGTCCTGTAGGGTTCCGGGGGGAACTGCTGGGATTAGTAATCCCTTCTTTGTGGGGCTTTCGTATGACCCAGAAGTGCTTCCAACAGGCTATGCCCTAGCACTGAAAATACTCCTGGATCCAAGATAAAAGAAGCTACTGGACCTCATTCAGGTGAGTTAGAGTTGGGTATGTAGGATGGATAAGGTTCACCTGGGAGGTGTGGAGGAGAAGAAATAAAGAAAGAGAGAGAGAGAAAAAAAAATGTATTGTGTTTGTGCCACTACTTAATGAAAGCCTTTGTAAGATACTTGTTCAATAAATCTTGTATTTGCACCTGGTACTTGTCTGTATGGTTGTGTCTCTGGGGTGCTGCAATGCCCACACAATATATAAATATATATTTATATTTATAGACCTTTTGTAAAATGGCAAATTTCATTCCTGGGGACAAATGCAGTTCTATCTGTAAAGTATCTTTAAACCCTTTCATGGACCAGCTTCAGAAAACAATGTTCTACACCAGATTATGTGTGTTGGCCACTTAAGTGAATCAGTAACACATAAGAGAGGGGAAAAAAGTCAAAATATTTGTTTGCTTTCTTTAACTGCTTTTAAGGCATGCATTGTTTGACAGCCCTTGCTACCTAAGCAAATGCTTTTCAAACAGGGGGCTGCAGCCCTGGCGAGCTCAACATTATTAAAAAAATAATTTACACTTTTAAAGATTGTGTTTAAATTGCCTAATTTTCAAATAAACATACAAGTAACTGAAAATGTAGTTATTATATAAAAGTAATCACGTACCAGAGTAATTCTTCAAGTCAGCAGCTTTTTGTATACTCTAAAAACAGGTGAAAAGCGTGACTCAAAATGATAGTTGCTCCACAACAGCTGATCCTGAATCTTCATGATGAGCTGCACTTCAACTCCACCACTCAAACTCAAGGTGCCATTGCTACAAGCCTCCACTTTTGTCATTCCCACACCATTTCTCCTCTTCCATGTCCATTGCTTGTGCCAAGTCAAAGTCTTCCAATGCTTACACTGGCTCTCATAGAGCAACTCCCTCTTGCTTTCACACCTGTTCCACAGCATATAAATGCCAGGATGGGGACTACTCAGAAATCACGCACCAAGACAAATAGATTTCTGTGAAAGAGTGTGTCTCATGTAAGTGCTCACTTTCTCACTTCTGCACAGCATGTCAGCCTCTCTCTCTCTCAAGTCTGGTCCTCCAACATTACAGGATTTTAAGTTATGGTAAACTTCTTTTTGTTAGAATTTTTAGAACAGCTGAAAAATTGATAGATGAAGGCAGAACTGACACACATTTTTTTCAGTACTACAACTATCAAGACTTTCCCAAGTAGCATCTAAATCCTTTTGTCATCAGTACTGTCCCACCAGCTTCGTATCCTGATAGCACATCCCTAAAGCCCTATCCCCCAAAAATATCCAAATATAGCTTGACTGAATGTAAAAGTAAGTAATTTCTTGCCTCACATCATATATTTTTTTTAAATAATTTCACTTTAAATGTTAGTATACATTTTCACTAGTGAGCAGCCACTAGTCAGAAAACTATGTTAGTATGTATTACCATGATTAAAAAAAATCACATAAAATGACAAATGATGTAAATGCCATTTTCTTTGTAGAAATGCATCCATAATCACATTTTTCCATGAAAATTGAAACAATTGTAAATAACAAGTGATATGTAGGTATGATATAAAACAGTCCACACCAGCAGTTAGCATATATTCTTGCCATGTATATGGTGACACTTTAAACAGTGTTCTTTGTTTTATTGTATTTATATTTCCTCACAATGCATTGCATTATTCTACCAGGAGTGAGAATGATCCAAAGGGATGATGTGAAATGAGCAGCTTTCCAAAATTACAATAATGCCAGGCTAAAACCACTTCAATATTTAATTGTGAAAAGCAGAACAGCACTTTTTAATCATATTAAAACATAAAACTAAATAAAGTAAAAAAAAATCTATATAGTTTATAAAAAAATTACAACCATCCTAACATAGTTCATGGAAAATGGAAGTAAACAGCAAGCGGCATGATGTACTAATTGTAATACTGTACTGTATCACCTATCCGCAATAATTTTTGCAGTCTAAGTGGCTCTCGGATTACAAACAGTGGCACTCCATTCACCTTTAATGCATGTCAACTGGCGCATCTCATGTGACCTTTCACATTTCTAGTGACAGCTCTCAATTTGTTTAAAGTTCAGTACAGCGTGTATCTTATTTTCCAAGTAAAGTAATGTGAAAATATCATCAGCTGTGACATTCCTCCCATTGCCTGTTAAAGGATTAATCAGTTACATCACCAGAGTCACAGTTTATCTTTACCTGGTAATCAAGTAGGATATTTCTTCTAATAGAAAATAATGTTTAGTACAGCTGCTCACCAATGGTTAAATTTTGCCCAACACTAGATACCATTTTGCACAAAGCATGGCAAGTGTCTGATATAGTAAGATAACTGTCAGTATACAAAGTACAAAGCCAGCATTAATTTGACAGTTGGAAAGGTGGACATGTGGGATGGCACATTATGCAAGCAATGGGTGAATAGCTCAGTGCTGGAAGACAGGTCAGTTACAAAGTTTTCACAGGCACAGTAGACCCAACAATGTATTAATAGGTAGACAGGAAAGTTAATAGAACTGTGTGGTCAAGCCTCAAACAACAAAAGAAGCACATGGAATGTTAACCATAAATAAAATACAATAATAGTCGACAAACCAGCAATAAGTATAAAAAAATTTAAAAAAACCTGTCCGTGCCACAAAGCTTCAGCGCCGGACTGGCTCGTTCTACTGTTTGCAGTCGCAACTCATGACACAGCTTTATTTCTCATGTATCTGTGCAAGTGTTTCACACTTTTTTCTTCCATCATGAACAAAGAAACACCTTATAAATAATAATAATTTAATAGCACAGTACTCTTAATATTCTCCTTATTGTCAGATCATCAAAATGAAAATAGCACTAGTTTTTTTGTTTTCTTGTTGTTATCCAGCATAGAAGGTGGAAGTACTGATCAGGTTGTGACATCAACCAAGCCCGAAGCAGATTGGCAATGATTTTACAGTATGCACTGTACTGCTACAGCTCTGTTTTGTCATACTGGCCTTGCAAAGCATCATGGGACTCAGGGAAAAATTGCTTGTCTAAGTCAACCAAATGGTGAATTTCCTGGAAGATATTCTGCAAACAAGATCACCAGCAAATACAGCATATTCAGTGGGAGAAATGCCAATCAACACTATAAGTGAATAAATTGGAAAAAACAACAAAATAAAGGGACAAACTTGGAAGTCTCAGTTAAGCAATAGTACTATTTCTAATGGTCAAGTGAATTAATACTTAAAGGGGAGGAATATCGGTGGGGTAAAATGAGGGTAAATTC